>NW_009598129.1:0-220 GCF_000690535.1 Cariama cristata | reverse complement strand
GAAGCCGAACCTCCGCTCTTAGCCGGGCTGCTCGGGGCTGGGGGGGGTCAGGTTGCCCCTGCCTTCCCCCCCCCGGCCCAGGCCTCTGTGGAGGCCGGAGGAAGGGGAAGGCCTCCCCGCAAGAGCCACCAGGTGCCGAAGCTACACATGGCCTAGACTTTTTTTGCAGGGGAGGAGCTAGACAGGGCAGGGACTCCCAACGCCTCTGCGCTTAGCGGAT
>NW_009598128.1:13120-13485 GCF_000690535.1 Cariama cristata | reverse complement strand
CCTGGGGCAAAAGATACCATTGATATAAGCCTCATTAATTAGTAATTTTTTGGTGAAATGTCTTGATTTTTGCAGCCCAGAGGATCCTCTGGCTCTGGACAACGCCGCCGTTTGGTGTAAAATTTGCTTTTTCTGATGTTGCACGTGGCTTGCTACAGGCTTAGCATGTAACATTGGTGTTACTGCTACAATAATAAAAAGGGAGAAAAATCCTAAAAGCTGCATCTGAGCAAGGGAACGTAACTTCTGTCACAACCACGTGTGTTATCTACAGAAACAAGGGACGCCATGCACAGAAACAGACTTGGAAAAGACCCATGGGCATTAACGGGCAGTAATTTGGACATCAATTTGCAACGCAATCT
>NW_009598128.1:11781-13089 GCF_000690535.1 Cariama cristata | reverse complement strand
CCCCCCCCCCCCCCCCCCCCCCCCCCAAAAAAAAAAAAAAAGAACAACAACAAAAAAGAGAAAACAGTTCAACTTGCAATTTTATGTACAGAAGCAATACATCGCAGCCTGGGTTGCCGTTTGTCAATTTGTACCCTGCACCGGCAAGATGGTACATAGGCTGCTGATTGTTTTGTCTGCAAACCTCAGAACCAGAAAGATGAAAATAGACTGACAGGGATTTAGAGAAAAGCAATCAAAATTATTAAGGAGCTGGTGATATTAATTTATGGAGAGAGATTAAAAGATGTAATTGTGTGTAAATGCTAAATTAGAAGTAAGTGGGGGTAAGAAGAATAGAGAACTTTTTCAAGAGATGTAAGTGGAACGGAGGAATTCTTTGAAGAGTTTTACAAGCTTTAGTCAACAGCAATTGGGAAGAAAATGAAGGGAGGAAAGCGCATGCCTAGCATCAAAAATAATATCCTGGTAGGGAGGCTCTGTCAAGCCGGAAAAATCATTTAGAAGTTGTAGGAACTCATTGACAGAGTCATCTGTGAAGGGGCTGTGCAAATCCTATCACTATAGGGAGCAGTTCTGTGCTGGAGGGAACGTGGAGATGATAACCTGACAGACCTTTCCCCTTCAGCCCTTGGAGCTCTCAGGGCAGGCGGCATGCAGTGCAGGCAGCACTGATGGACCTGCAAACTACAGGGCTTCACGGTCACTTGTAAAGTAGTGGATGCAGCAGTGTTTCTATGAATGTTGAACACGGGCATGTCCCCAGTCCCTCCTGGCTCTGAATTAGGTCTAGGTCCCAGGACAGGGTCCATGGGAGGAAAACTGGGCAGGCAGGCCAGGCGGGAATGGGAATGGCTTCTGCAGAGACCTCCCGCCTGGACCACGGCAGGAGATGAGCCCTGGCACACAGCTGCGAGACACACTGACAGGGAGTTCAGACACAGCCTGTCAGAGCAGTTGGCTGCTTCTTTAAAAATCTCTGTCTCCTGTGGCAAATAATAGATCTGCCCTGACATTTCAGAAATCTACCTTAGACTCACTAAGTGTAGGCACCTGTGAATTAAGCAGAGAAATAAATTATTAAAGAAAATTTTACAGGACTTATGCTTCTCCAACTGCCTTGCTGCCATCCTTCTCTTTCATACCTCAATATACATACATCTTCAACAATTATTTAATTGTATTTATATTTTATAAAGGCCGTTCTGAGGACATCAGTGGACTTAAGGAGGTCTGAAAATGTGGCTGCATCCTGACCGCTGTTGTATGTGTTACACTCCCACGCTTCCCCACAGAGGCAGCGCTGGC
>NW_009598128.1:0-11750 GCF_000690535.1 Cariama cristata | reverse complement strand
CTGGCGCCGGAGGGGCTCCGAGAGGCGCGGGTTCCAGGACGGCCCCAGCCAGCCTTCCCTGCTGCAGTTATTTCATGACTCCCAGAATGGACCTAAGCCCTGGTTCCCAGGGATAAAAAGCAAGTATTTTGACCCAGTGTATCATAAGCACTGTGAAAAACAAGAGATACCGATTCCTTCCTTAAGATTTAAACTTTTCATCATTCCTAGACAGTCAAACTGGCAAGGGGACATGGTGCCAAGGACAATTTCATCCGGCTTACCTCCCTCCTCTCTTGTGGCCCCAAGCTGGATGTAGGAATAACGGCCCCATGCCCACGGGGAAGAGGGGTGTTGCTGTCAGACTGGGATTTTTGGTGGTGCCCCAAATGTAGCCCATGCCATTGAAAAGACCAGTTAGCCTTGATGCTTGATCGGTTTGCAGTTTCCTTCCCCAAAATATACTTTCTGTTTTTGAAAGCTGCGAATGGAGAACAGTGTTAAGTGGAATAATAACGTGTTGCAATGACTTAGTTCTCACCTCAGGATATTCTTGTCCCCACAGCTATTCACAGGAGACAGCACGAGGGATTTGTCACACACACAAGGGACTAATGTGCTACCCACCTTGCAGACAGCTATGGTTTGGTGTGGAGCCGTCCTCCTCTCGGTGCCTGGGTCACGCCTCTGTGGCACCGTGTCTCACAGAACAGTGTTTTACTGTTGCATTCACAGCCTTTGTTCCAGATTGAAGAAGAGATGTTCATTTTGTGTACAAATCATAATACCATAAGGAAAAACTCAACAGGTCACCAGACAATGCCTGATGGAGTGCTTGGTCCGAACCAACAGGAGGGTTTTAAGGACTGCCATTGATAACATTTTAGGAGCCAAACTCCTTCCAGCAAGAGATCTGCTTGTAAAGTGCAGTATTACTTAGTTTCAAGCCTTCAGTTCTTTATCCCTCTGTCTCAATGGACAAAAGAGGGTGGTACAGAGCTTGCTTTCTCCTTGAGGCAGGCTATGTACAGCAATACAGCAAAGAGAAACCTCAACCACATCTCAGTTGTTAGCTTTGGCACTAGAAGCAATATATCTACATTAACATGGTGATTTCCTCAGATTTTTTATCCTGCTTTTCATCATGTACCAGCCGGTATTCCCAGCATGACTATACTTCTCCTAGGCCCTGAGCTAACTCAGAAAACCCTGTGTTGCATTTTGCAAGGGGGACATGCACTCCAGCTGCTCTGCATAGTGTATGTAGCATGCGTCTTACCTAAACCACCCAGTCCTCCACACACAGCTGCCTGAGAGCTGGGTCGGGAATGGAATATAGGATATAAGATCAGGAAGGCTCTCAGGAAAAGGAGCTGGACCAGACGGTGAGCTGAGCGGAGAGACACCTAAGGCATCTGTGAGCAAATGCCAGCATGTGAGCTGAGGCCAAATTATTCAATAAACTGAAATACCTGTTGAAGAACAGCCTGAATCCTAGGTCTTCCTTGAGGCACCCAGACGACCGGGCAAGGAGGTGGTGATGGCAAATTGTTGCCTGCTGCCAGACTTACCTTAGTAAAGCCCCTTCCTCTGGCATCCCCAGTGGTTGCACAGATGCTGGCAGTGATGCTATATGCAGTCACTGTCACTCGCTCTTACCTATGAATATTTATGCATTTTCACATGAAGCAGAAGAGCTCCATGAGGACTGACAGAGACACCCACCCTGGCAACATCTGTGCCCCAGGGCTGCAACACCCTCTGCGGTGATGGGAGACCTCTGCACCACGTGAGCTGGCCAGAGGATGCAAACCTGCACCTCAGGGCCAGGGCAAGGGCTCGAGGCACTGGCAGCATCTCCTCACCCTGCCTGAGCCTGAGCAACATCTGCACATGCTGCACCACAAAACATCCCTCTCTCCCTCAGGACAGCAAGCACCACGGGCCTCGGACACATGCTTAGGTTGGGGAGATTACATGCATGAGGTAGTTGCATATTTAGGCTAACTCTCCTCAAATATGATTGTTCACTTTAAGTGACATTAGTGATACAGATGTTCACCCTTTGGTCTAAAACCCCGGCCCTTCGTATGCAAGTCCACTGTGGGCAAGCCAGATGACGAAGTTTCTTCTTTAACTGGCAACTCTTGCTTGCGTTGTCCTGTCAGCAAAACTCTGGGAGCTGAATTCATTAGTTGTTGTGTAAGTGGAAAAACTTGGTGCAGATCGGTGTTAAAATTACAAGAGAGGTTATGAGCTGGCTGGAGATGTGAATCTGCAGGAACTGAAAAGTTTTGGTAGGTTTGCTGAACCCCTGCAAGCTGTGAGCTTTCCCTGTCCTTTGGCACTTAACTCGCAGCCAACAGCAGAAACCATCTGCAGCCCATGTGTGGGCACAGGCCAAGATAGAGAAGTCTGGTCCCGGGAAGTACCTCATTTCTCAACAGTAAATAAGCGTCTCTGCCTATTCACCCTGGAGCCTAAGGGTGACATTTTGTTTCCAGTGAAGTCAGCTGAGCCACGGTTTTCCCCCCAGTATCCATAACAATAGTTGGCTCACTAGCCTCCTCCAGTTGTGCTATGAAAACAGGAATTAAGAAGAAAATTATAATCAGTTTACAATTTGTAAAAAACTTGTATGAATCATACTAATTTTATAGGCTATTAAATTATACATTTGTACATGTGTGTGTGTGTACGTATGTATGTGTATATAATGGAAATAGTTTATAGATTAACTTCCCTAGAACACACACAGTGGTTTAGTAATGGAAATACACTACAGGAGACAGGTGCTATTCCACATGATGTGGGTATTTCTAAAAGCTACAAATAAGGTGAGTTCACAAATATCGTCATACAGTAAGCTCAAGTATTTTAAACAGTCTAATTAACCTACATCTTTCCTCAATAGCCTGGTATTTGATGTGCAGGCTGCAAAATTACTTGTCCTTTCTCTTCACTGCCCCTCGTGCTAATTCAAGGAATTGAAAGTACATTGACAGAGGTTGCAAATTTCAGAAATTCAAACATTTCTATTATTAAAATCAGTGGCAGCTGTGCACCTAGCTTTTAGGTCAGTACTTGCCAAGCTTGTGAAAGCTGAATTTCCCTCCAAGAAGACAAACCCAATTTTCTTCCTTGCCTGGCAATCGCTAGCATGCATGTAAAAGACCTGCACATCTGAATTCATACATCCAAAGACATCCCTGCTAGCCAGTGCACAACCATTCATTGCCTCTTCAGTAACAATAGCCTGGCGTTTTGGGAGAGGCTGCCCTAGGCTGCATAACAGATCTTGAGCAGTAAAACTTGTAAATTTAACATGGCAGAATTTAAATGTAACAGAAGCAACTGCCAGAGTAAAATTCCCTGCCAAAACAACATTTGCAACTTAAAAATAGTTGCAGACTCATCAGTACAGTTGTTTTAAGTGAACAGTTATCTAAGCTGTAGATAAAAAATTAGCTTACTGTTAATAATTAGCTCACTATACTTTAATCCTGCCATTATCAGGTACAGCCAGTCATGTTCATGTTGCTAGCCCTGCTGGGGTTGAACTGTGCTCTGCCATGGTGTGATCCTCTACCAGAGATACATTGGGCATACACTGTGACTTTGCTTACAATTGATTGGTTTGACTAATCCTTTGCTCTATTAAACTTCAGGTCAAGCCCTTGTGACACTAGAAGCCTCTCCTGTCCTGCAGGCTGTACCCATTCTGGTGTATTATAGATATGAAATTTCCAGAATAGGCTGTTCACAGTCTCTTTGTTCCCCTCTTTTTTTACCCCATATGTATTATCCCCCTGTTATTTTACTTTCGTTGCTCCCAGGCCAAGGAAAAGACAGGCCTGACAGTGTTGATAAGGATATACAGAATTTTAGCTATTGAATTCACAAGATTTCCACAGTGGGTGGAATAAAAAATACATAACATCCTCTGCTTTCCAAATATGGAACAGACATTTCACCTACAATGAAACGTACTAGGCTAGTCATGATACTTGGGAATATGGATATTAAGTCCCAGGCATTTGTACAGACGTACAGACCCCCTCTGCTAATTCACCGCAAAGGAACTCTGGGGTGCTGATCAGCCAGGGAGCACTCCGGGCTGATGGAGAGCTTAAAAGGCTCCAGGAGGTCCAAAATGAGTGGAAGCAAACATCTCTGTGGTAAAGCCACTTTTCCTCAAATAGCTGTCAGTAGAAAGGGGGGCCTGGGGGTAATCAGAGAGAGAGCTCCGTTTACCGTAAGCACCAGCCAGCACAAGCACAGAGAGCAAACAAAACAGAGTACAAGTGCTAGGCAACGGTCTAGATTGCAGCAGGCCATGCGCTACAGCTCCTGCAGAAGCTGCTGAGCGGCTGGGAGCACGGGTGGTATTTCAGTCCTTGGCTTCAGACGCTGGTGCTATAAGCGTCCCTACATTTCAGTCATCTGCAGCTGCAACTGTCACTGGAAGTCTGCAGAGGCACTGAGCAGTTCAGACTAGGCGTGACCTTTTACATTACCATATATATCCAGAAACCATTCTGTCTGCAGCAAAGAATCCCAGTTCCCAGCGGTTTCTGGCCACGTGGGTGTGTGTCTGTGTGCGTACACATGCACTCAGTCACCCACGTATGTGCTTTGGAGAGTTCCAATCTCATTTTCTGCCTTCTAAACATTTCCATGAGCAGCTGGTTAGAGGCAACGTGTGTTGCCTCTTAGCAAAAAGATCTCTGGGAGGAGCTTCCTGTTAAATTGTGACTAGGGACAATTCTGTTAATCTGCCTCTGATTGCTGACTGTAGCTTGACCCTGAAGAAACAGAGGGCATGGACTAACAGGAACACTATTTGAAGCCTAGCTTAATTCTAGGTTAGGAGGCAGAGGTTTGGTTTGTTTGGTTTTTTTTAAATGACGTAAATCTTGAACAGTGAGTTTCTCAGCTCCCTTGTGCAGAAGTGTCTCTCTGCTTCTCTGTCTGGTGGTTTTCTGGTAAGAAAGACTGGTATCATTTCAGTAGTGTCTTTTTTCCTTGTGGAGCTGCTGTCTGCCGCAGGCATCCCCTCAGCATTGCCCTGCATCCTCCCCTCCAGATGCCTGACCTCTCTGAGGAAACCCCACAAACTCTTCAGCACTTACCTTTAACAGCAGGGTTTTGCATTTCTGAGTGAGTCTGCAACAGACACCCATGTAACCAATTCCCCCCTTATCTAGGCTGCCTGTTCCACTGCCACAACATATGAGCATCTACTCCATTTTCTTTTGCAGGGTGGATTACTAAAATACACTTTACTGGGGCTTTTTGCAAGTGCACCTCAGAAGATTCAGTTAGAGCAGATTGGAACTGTTTGCTTGGCTTTTAATTCTAACAGCACTGAGCTTATTAAAACTGTTCTCCACAGATTGCTTTAGCTTATTTAAGATTTATAAATCTCTTGGATTTATGTCACTAGTACCTCAGGCACTCAGGCACTCTCCCTTCCTTGGGTACCCCCAACTCTGGCTGTCAGCCAGAGAGCACAGGCAAACCAACCCCAGCACTGAAATCTGAAGATAAGCTGCATTATCTCAGTTTTGGCTTTTTGCTTTTGTTTCCCCTTTTAGTGGTTATGCCAAATGAGACTGATGGTTTCCTGAGAAGGAAGAGCTGCTGCTTTTACCCTGCCCATTCTCTAAGGGATGAATGCAGTGTGGGGTGAAGTGGCAGCGACAAGACTTCACGTTTTCCACAGGCCAAGTTGATTAGGAAACATCTGAGACAAGTGCCAGAAATTTTGCAATAGGATTGTGCTTTTAAGAGAAAGAAAAAAACAAAACAAAACAAAACAAAAACACAACAGAAAATGGCTTATTCTAGTTAATAAGTCTCAGATTTTTTTGCAGAAGTCTTTATAGGCCTTCAGGCAGAGCAAAAGAAAAATTAAAATCACAAATAATGTATTTCAAAGAAAGTCAAATACACCATTAGGCATATGAAGTGTGTCAGCTCTGCTTCCCATTGTGCAATGCCTTCTATCACAAGACTTTGTAAATAAAATATATCTAGCCTTCTGTGACATAAGGATCACTGTCCTTGTTTAACACTTGAATGTAGGAAAGCACAGAGAGATCTCCGAGCTCCTAACCTGCTGTGAGGAAAGGGGGCTGAGACTGATGCCAGAGAGTGTTTTTCCAGTGTTTTGCTGTGCTGTCCCAGCCCTCGGCCTCATCACTCCCCCTTCCTTGTCTCCTTGGGCACTTCCAATTTCCAACCATTAATAAGGCACCTGCTTCAAACACTGTCGTTGAACGAGGGGATGACCACCTCTCCCCCCGCATCCCCAACCAGGGCCAGGAGCCTTTCCCTCAAGTCCAGCGTGATGCTCAGCATCTGCAAGGTCTCTCCCCGTCTCTGACTCTTTGCTCACTTCTGCCAGGACAGAGCATGCTGAGGGGACAGATGGTGTCACGGTGACATTTGGGACCTCCAGAGGGAGGAGACAGTGCAGAGGCTGCCAGCTGCAGAGTGCTCTGAGATGCAGGTGAGAGCCTCCCTTGCAAATGTGATAGTCATGGCAACAGTGCACCGAAGAGCAGTAATTCAGCTTTAGACATAATTCAATAGATATGGTTTGTGTGCAGCACTGCTCACCCAGCAGTATGCTCAAAACTCCTGAAGTGTTTTTCTCTGACCATACCAAAGACAGGGGAGGGACATGCAGATTGCTTTTCCAGCACTCGCATCCACAAGCGTGAGAGCAGAGGCAGGTCGCAGCAGGATGAGATATGCATTTATTAGGCTTTTCTTATCGCAGGATACAAATCTCCTCCCTTTGCCGGAATATCCCCGCATACCCTTTTAAGTACTGCATCCTTCTGCAGCGCTTGGGGAGCTCTGCACATAGCACGAAGGCAGCTGCCTGGGAGAGGTACAGCAGAGCTGTTGTCGGCAGCGAATGCAGCCTAAGACAAGTAACGGGAAGGGAATTTCATTTGGCTGGAGTCTGCAGCTCCCAGAGAGACCCTCGGTTAATGGCCAGGCAGTTGTCAGCTGACAGAGCAGCACACTAAGCATCCCGGTAAGACTGGCAGGAGGATAGGTGGTGGTCGGTAGTGAGAAGGCACACATTTCTGCATGAAAATGAGGTGGCAGTTTTTATTTGTAGGCACCTAGTGTACAAGGTAGCTAGCTGTCTGCGTGGTTCTTGCAGGCAGTATGCAGCAGTATGAGCAGACAATAACGGTTGTGGGACACTTTTTTCTGAACTAGCTACTGAAAGAGAACAACATTAAAGAATAAATGACCTGGGGACTTTAACCCTAAAACTTTGCTGGAGAGCTGCACAGTAGGATATTACCTGCAAATATAGGCTTCTCACCAGCAAAGTAACCGGTATGTCCTGGGATCAGCCAGAAGGAACAGTTGTATAGGGATGGAAGAAATAACTAGCAACAACAATGCAGCAGCTCGATAGCTCTGGAACAGGAGCCTCTGGGTTGCTGAGGTTTGGCCCAAGCCTGAGAACTGGTTTCCCTTTTTGGAAACATTTAGCTGCTTAACAGCCCAGGACAGACCATATCTCCTTGTGTTTCTCTTAGACTTCTTCCCATTCTCTTTTCCTTCTGTCTTCTTTCCATAATCCTCCCATTGCTATGGTTTATAGGCTGTATGCTATAGACAGGTTGTTTTACCTTTACCATTTTAAGCATCACAGGAAAAATAACTGGGGTGAAAAATAAAAAAGCTAAAAAATAATGTAGACAGCACCTAAATGAATCAGCTCTGGCAGAGGAACTCTGAAAGCCTCCCACAGCTGAAACCCTCCACCCATGCTCATGGTGCTTGTGGCTGTCCTCGAGGAGCTTGGGTGGCTCCAGCCACCCCACCATGGCAAGGAGAGCAGAGCAGAGCAGAGGCTTGGCCCCCCACCATTTACGGTGAGCCAGTCCCCAGCACTGGAGTCAGAAGCATCCCTCTGCCTGCAGGTAGCTGCCTGCTGTCCATAGGCATCACTCACAGCACTGGGAACACTGGGAGTGATTAACTGAGAAACCTCCTACCCTGCTCAGGACTTTCTGCCACCCCAGGCACTGTGACCGGCTGTGCTGAGGGTGCTTTGCAAGGGTGGCAGATACCCAGCAGCCCCCCAGCTCCACAAATTTGCTTTCCTGCAGCATAACGGTACAGCCTGCACATGAATGAAGCACATCGTGTGTCCAGAACTGATTCTCATCCTCAATTTTTGAGATAGAGATACATAGCTGTTATTATCTTCATTTGCAAAACAGGGAACAGAGGCAGAATTCAAAACATCATGTGCAAAATCACTGCATGCAAGCAATGACGTAGCTATCACATCAGCTACCTCCTACAAGCATAGCATCGATGCTGATCCAGACACTAAAGACCCCCTCACTGCCTTTTCTCTTCAGCAAGGAACAAACAGTTTTGCTCAGAGCTGACTGTCCTTACATTTGGAATAGCCAGATTTCAGTCATTCAGAAAATAATAAATTATCATGCTTTAATTTAATTTTCACCAGAAAAAGCAAAGATTTCCAATGCTATTTTAGTAATTACATTCCATATCAGCAATACAAATCTATAATGAAACCTAATGCAAGCTGGCTTACTGAATCACAACTAGCAGTCCTGTCAAGTACAGGAGGAAAAAAGACCCCTGAAGATCTGTCTTAAATTTCTTTAAATGTGCTTAAGAACTGGGGTATGTGAAGTGCACAAAATACAAGTAATTCAAACTAATGCCATTTCTGTGGCTCCCCTTTTCCAGCCTCAGCTCAGAACACTTGCCTTGAAGACAAACACAGTCTCCCACATCATTCCCTCCAATATAATTGTCTAATGTTTTCCCTTAAAGAATGTGCCAAACAAAGTTTAGTCAGAATGACCCAAGAAAATATACCTTAAAATAACAAAACACATCAGCAAATGTTTTCTTTATAGACAGAAATGCCAAATGTAACAAAAATAAAATACCTTTGAAATGCTCATTTCTCCAAGTGGCAGCATAGAGTGCCTTTCATAATGCATAGATTTCACTCTGATGAAATGTGTGCCTCTTTTATTAATATTTTTCAGTAGCAGCTACAAGATGTGAAAAGCTGTACATTGTTAATGAAAGACAGTACATGTCTAGCAAAGCTCACAAGATAAAGCCAAACATAGCTAGCGTTTCCATTTGGCAGCATCTTGTACCTCTAAGTAGACACAGTGACAGGCATGCCTTTATATATATGGTATGCACTCAGCAGTAACAAGCCTTGGTAGAGAACTTTACCATTACTTTTGTCAAAAGATAAGTTTCCCTTTATAAAACAAGAGCAAGGAATTTCACTTGTGCTTTATTCTAAACATGGTCTGTCTTCACAGTTTTTCACCATGACAAGTGCTCTAGTTTCTGTTTCATCCTTTCTGCCCTCCGTATCTCTCACTGTTGCCCATATGTAGACTCACGGAAAATTTTCTCCACTTGTTTTGCAAAGCCAAGACTATCCTCTTACAGTGCATTCATAGCCTGCAAAATAGAAAAAAAGTCTTCTCCTGGCTAAGTGGGTTACTCAGTGGCCTCACAGGTATCACAGAGCTGTAATTTATGCTGGTAAGAGCATTGACAAGGGAGGTGAGAGACTGAAACACATACCAAGATCCATTCAGAAAATTTTATCAATAGCATAGTAGTCCACGCTGAGCCATTCACAGCATCATTTAAGTTTTCCAGGACATGTTTACTAAAAGGCATCCCTGCAAAGATTATTCCAGATTTAACACAAAATTTATTCTGCAGCAGGTCCTGCATCCAAATGGCTTTATCTGCATCATTGTCAGCACGCAGAATCACAAACTTACAGAAAACAGCCTTGGTAGTCTCATTACTGTTGCAAACTCCAGAAGCCCTGCTTGTGGGCTCTCTGATTATGGCAGAGAGGCTGCACAGTTCATTTATTAGCTTCTAGTCTCCTAGACCTCTACTTAAGCTCTTAACCTTTTGCTGCTCTCTGCTGGGAGTGGTTTGTCTGGTGTTAGTACTGTCCATTATGAAAAACACACACATCCAAAAATGATTTTTTTGTGTGACTAATGTCTGCTTTCTCCATTCTTTAAAAAAAAAAAAAAAAAAAAGAAGTCAGAGAAAGGAAAAAAAGCGAAAGAACTAATAAGTGTTAGAACAATGTAAAAAAAAAATAATTCCTTGCCTCTTTAAAATGACAAACTTGTTGGACTGGAGGAAGCTATTACTTGTGCTAATGAAAGAAGGCAGAAATGCTGAGAGAAAATCTGATATTCAAGTTCAATTGTTCCCAGCCATTTTTACTGATGAACTCGATGCTGAGCACTCTCCAGCAGGAAAAGTGCATCCCGGGGCATCCAGCTGTTGCTGTGGTTCCTGTGCTGCAAAGGGAGGTGCTCTGCTGAGGATGTTGGCATAGGGATGGCAGGGTGGAAGCTCATCTGTCCCCTGTGTGATCTGTGCTCTCACCCCAGCCAGAATCAGTGACAGTCAGACTCAGGGGCTGCCCAGCTGCCAGCAGCACCATGAAGCCGGTACAGGTCAGCTCTGGGGAGGTGATACAAGGCACAGCACCTGCAGAAAACTGAACAGACAGCCTTTCGCTGTCTCATTTCTGATTATTTCTTTAATCGTTGTTTGCACATCTTGAGCTGAACTTACAGGAGCATCCTCCCTTTGCGCAAAGAAGTTGGAGGAGCTGAGATTTTTAATTCTGCTAACGCTGCTTGCAGATCTGAGCACACCCCCTCAGGGGAGAGTCAGGCAGGAGGGGTCCTGCCACTTTCAGCAGCTGCCAAACCAATTTAGCTGCAGCATGAAAGTGCAGCCAAGGCTCACACCCTCCAGGGAATTTAGGCAACTGAATTGGCCTTTAAATTAATCTGGGCTCCAGTGCCCCCGCCCAGGTTGCAGAGGGCATCTGAGGCAGAGTCAGGCCTCAAATGGTAAGGGCTGTGGTAGCTGCATAGGGAGCAGTGTCTGCCTGGCATAACCCCATGACTCCTGTTCCTGAGCTCCCCCTCATCTCTTTTAATCTCCTTCTCCCTGAAATGCTGTTGGTGGACAGCCTCTTGGCAGAGGAGACATGAGCAGGGTCACTGGTGGGACTGCAGGTGTTTCCCCTTTGCCAGCCAGAGCGGTTTCTGACCTGAGGCACTCCGGTCTGACACCAGCTGAACACCTTCCCTGTGGGCTTGGTGCTCTCCTCCTGCCCTGAGAAGCCCATCAAGGTCTCCCACAACTAGGTCTCAGTCTGACCCACAGCTTTTCCTTTTTTTATACACAAGGTTAAGCCAGCATTAGTCTGTTCAAGTCTAAGTATAGCATAGGTGGCAGGAGTGATCCACCACTTCATGCCTTCCCACCATTACAACCCCTTCCAGCTCTGCACAGTGTGCTTCTGTCCTTAAACATTAGCTTCATTTTATCACTAGAGCTTCAGCTGTTTTCCAATGACTAGGTAGAGAGACGGCATCGTGTTTGACATGGGAACAGCAGAGCCCCAGACAGGAACAGCACTTTTGTCCCACAGCAACACAAAGCTCATGCGGACTCTCCCTCTCTCTACCTCCATTTTCCATCAGGCCATGAGATTTTCCTCATTAAGTGAAAGTCCACTGTGAATGTTGTGATTTAATGTTGTTATCTCAAAAATATGGGCAGGAGAACCAACTGCCTCCAAAGGCAGAGACCAAAACACTGCAGCTCCTTTTGGGGTAAAAATTACCCCAAAGGATTTGGGGAAAACCCATCTCATTAACACCTGGCTC
>NW_009598127.1:26538-29444 GCF_000690535.1 Cariama cristata | reverse complement strand
CCATAATGATTCTATGATTCTATGTAGAAAACATGAAGAATTACTTAAAGTAATTTAGATAACATTCTTGTAAACTCCTGGAAAGAAGCACTGTTGTTCCATTAAACATCCTTAAAACACTCTGAAATTGTTCTTTGCTCATCAATACCTGTAGAAACTGAATGGAAGGAAGCCACTGAATGAACCAAATTCAATACATTGTATTTTTGAGACCAAAATCAGGAGGAATGGCTGATTAACCAGACAGTTGTGCTGCCATCAAGAGGTACTTGACAGGCTAGAGAAATGGGCCGGCAGGAACGTCACAGAGTTCAGCAAGGGACAATGCCAGGTCCTGCACTTGGGTAGGAGTAACCCAGGCACCAGTACACACAGGGACCAGCCAGCTGGAAGGCAGATCTGCAGAGAAGGTCCTCGGGGTGCTGGTGGACAGCAAGCTGACCATAAGCCAGTTGTGCACCCTTGTAGCAAAGGCAACCAACAGTATCCTGGCTTTCAGGATTTGCCAGATCAAAGGAAGTGATCCTTCCCCTCTGCTGAGAATGATGAAGCCACGACTGGAGAACTGCATTCAGTTCTGGGCTTCCCCAGTACAAGAAACATATGGACTTACTGGAATGAATCCAGGATAGGGCCACAGAGATTAAGGGACTGCAGCATCTCTTGTAAGATGGGAGCTGGGACTATTCAGCCTGGTGAAAAACCTCAAGGAGATCTCATCTATATATATAAATACCTCATGGGAGGGAATGAAGAGGGAGCTGACTCTTTCTCAGTAGTGCTCACTGACAGGACAAGAGGCAAGGGG
Source organism: Cariama cristata (assembly GCF_000690535.1). Classification (NCBI taxonomy): domain Eukaryota; kingdom Metazoa; phylum Chordata; class Aves; order Cariamiformes; family Cariamidae; genus Cariama; species Cariama cristata. The sequence goes on along the minus strand of NW_009598127.1, from coordinate 28,636 downwards.
CACAAATTAAAACACAATTCAAGCTGAACACAAGAAAACACTTTTTTACTGTGAGGGTAGTCATGCAATGGAACAGGTGCCCAGAGAGGCTCCATCTGTGGAGGTGGTATTCGAAACCCAACTGGACATGGTCTTGGGCAGCCTGCTTATAGCTGGCCTAGCTTGAGCAGGGGCTTGGACTAGATGATTTCGAGAGGTCCCTTCCAGCCTGTGTGATTCTGTGACTCTGTAACCAACAGCAGATTCTAGATTTTATTTTTTTTTCTTTTCTCCTCAAGCAGTGAATTCTGGACCGCTATCACAAATCAGGCAGCATGTTTAGAGGAGACTTGATTTGTTTCTTTAATCCTGTTGCTAAATAACTAGCCATCTGCTGCCCTGATTTTCTTTATGCTGTTTCCAGTGCACTGCCACCAAGTGCAGTCTGGACGTCCTGCTGTAGTATTCACTCACCTGGTTGCCTCTGTGCTTTCAGAAGGCATCTTCTCTTCCCAGTACGGCATTAGGTACGGTATGCAGCAGCGTTCACATATGGTGGCAGAGGTAGATTTTGAGTAGAGTACACTGTAGAGAAGAGAGACAAAGGTTTTCAAAAGAACCTTTATTTTAGGCTTCTTCACATAGTTATTACTGGGATTTACAGTTGATGCTGTGGGCAGAGGGATTCTCCGTCATATTTGACAACTTGTAATCACAGAAGGCTACAGATTTCCCTTAATTCCCTTTAATCTGACCAGAGGGGAGCACCTTTGCTCTCTCTCAGTTCTTATTTTCTCAACTGCAACTAGAATATAAGCCTCTGTTTAGACAAACCTTATCCGAGAAGTAAGCTGCTCTCTCTGTTTTTCTATCTCCTGGAGCTTGCTGGGGCTTCTATCCCTGTGACAGGGAAGGGAAGAGATCTGGTGGAAAGGACTTTTAAAGTCTTGTACCTGCAAATGAAAATGATCCCTCAGGAACCTTAGGGCAGGTCCTTCTGCGGCTGAAATCTGTGGGGCTGAATCTGCTACAGGCTCTACTGTTGGTAAGGCTCACAGCACACACGTGCTTTCAGGCACTCTAACGTATGTAGCCGGTGTGCTTGTGCGGGAGGCCTCATTGACCTGGACTGTCTCTCAGGAAGCAGATGCTGAGTGTATGGCAGTGCTGTTGCACCATTTTCTGACATTGCACAGGTCACGCCAGCTCATGGTGTTTCCCATACTGGTTCTGTGTGTCCAACTGACCGAACCATGCTCATTGGTTTGCAGATTGAGTTACCGTAATTGCACTTTCCATCTCTGAAGACTGAGGCTTTTCTGTATTTGGCTTCTGCGGGAGTTCATGATTCTTTTTCCATTCTTGCTGAGAGTTTTTTAAATTATCCCCCTAATAAGATCTGGACTGCAACCTCTAACCTTTAGTGTCTGAAGCGTAGAGGGTCACAGACAAATAATGTTTCTGTGGGATTCCTGTCCTGCCAGATAAATGCTATTCAGCTGCTGCTGATTCTTGTGTTCAGGGAGAGATTCTTACATACCCCACCCTATGCATCTTGGCCATAGCCTTAATGTGCGAGTGACCTGACCCCGCAGTATGAGGAGAGAATATCATAGCAGTTTCTAGTCACTTAGGAGCTCATAATACAAAGCCGAAGACCTTAAGCGTGTGTAATGTTCATAAGGACGAGGCAGTATTTTCTGTGCTCTTTACAGGCAGTATCCCTTAAGGCCAGTGGCTTTGCAGAAAGCGATACGTGATTTGTTTAATGCCATTATTGCAGGGTAGGACTGTATTATCTTAGCATGTTTATCCCCTGTGTATGTCGGGACACTGAAGGGGCACAGCAATCTCAATTATTTCTCAGCTTCCTCCTCTTCTGAGCGTGAGCAACTCCGAGTCAACACTGAGCTCCTCTGTGGCCATTGTTCGTAGCCCACGCTGCGTTGGGTCACCTCCTTGGAGAGGCTGGGAGGGCTGTGGCTCTTCTCGGTCAGTGGGAATTGGGAATAATTCCAAGGAAGCCAACAGGATCACAGTAGTGCATGTGTGGGGAAAACTGGCTCCTCATGTGGGAGTGTTGTTCTTGAGGGATGGTACTTTTGACTTTTGCCCAGAT
>NW_009598127.1:22361-26507 GCF_000690535.1 Cariama cristata | reverse complement strand
GTAGGGAAAAGATGCTTATTGGTCTTTTGCTTATTTCTATGTACTTATCCAGGCTTAAAACTTGTCCTTCTTCTTAAGGTGATTCTTTTGACTGAACCTTCCTGAGTCTTCTGACATCTCATGCTTGCTGTGTGGGGTCAAGAAATACAATTATTAATAGAATAGAAAGCAATCAGAGGAAAAACTCTGGGGATGAGATTCTCTGTTGACATCTACAAAACTCATCCACTCTTTACCCTTCTCTGTTGTGGCTCTGACCTTAAACTAGTGTTTGTGGGGAGCCTAATTTAGGGATTTTATGCTGGTACTAAGAAATTACTAGTCCGAGTAAAGGCAGAACCCTTTCTTGTGTGTGGGAGTGGTGCTGTTAAAGGTGCTTTAAATTAAAAAAATAACAACGCCTGCAGATTTGTTTTGCCTTAGTGATAGTTAACACATCCAGGGTGTCGTATAGTTCGGTAGCTGTTGAGAACAGCTGGTTCTGGCATAGCTATAAGGTCTTCTACAGCCAGATCTTTCAGCACTTCCATTTCTTTCTCTACACCACCACCCATTAGAGGAAGAAAGATTTGGATAGCAGTAAGCTGCTGATGAAGAAACTGGTCTGCAAGTTCCTGAAACAGATGGGCCTTTGCATTGATCAGTGGGCTTTAGATCAGACCCATGGGGTTGTTCCTGACCCTCTCCAGTGCATTCTTCCAGAAGAAAAAAATTCACTGTGGGATCTTCCAGCAACCCAGGCAGGAGTTGTTGCTTAGAAATCCTAGAACAGAAGCGTGACACAAAGATGTGTTTTGACAGCACAGTTCTTGTGCCACTGTCCTTTTATAATCAGTGGTTCTTGCCTGAGTTTGAAATTGAACTCTATTTCAGGACATACTTAGCCTCAGCCACTGTGGTATGAATTTCCAAGTGATGAAGCTGGGTATCAGAAGGTGGGTTGTGGTGTGCGTGTTTGTATTTATCCAACCACCTTTCTTTGGAAAGGAAATTAAATTCGCTTTGTTTTCTTTCTTTTTTGCGGAGGCACAGCTGACCGTGCTCTCTAGGTATGACATTGTTTCTCATAAACCTTACCTTAAATTAATGAGGTGCTTGGGCCTTTTTTATAACCATGTATTGTATATGACCCCCTGCTTTCCTCTCTCTGTAAGGAACACAGTGAACCAGCTGTAGTGAAGTTTGTACTACATGAGCAGGCAGCTCCTGTTCTTCTTTGTGTAGAAGTCGATAAATGCTTTCAGCTCCATGCTGTGACCTGAGCCATTATTCTCACATTAAAGGAAATGCTTTTGAAAATTGTTTTTTTTATATGCCTGTTTCTGTTCATTAAAATGATAATAGTCTAATTTTTCTGACCTTTAATTCTTTTGCTGTGACTTTGCTTTTTTTAAGCCAGAAATCAGTTTTCAAATGATCTTTCTTTCCATTGTCCTAAGCCAGAGACTTGAGGTTTCTCATATTCAGTAATTTAGAAAATATGGTATTTCCTACACTTTTTAGAGGAACATATTGCAAAATGGGAAAAGCAGTTTGTTACAATTGTGTCATGAGATCTCTGCCCTCATAGTTTTATAATGCACACAATCTACTGTGGAGGACTGGAAGCATTTAAAACATTTGCTCAAATTGAGACTGCATAGGCCCATGCGTAGGGCTGTAGGAGTCATGTGAAAATACCAGAATCTTATTAAAAATATTTATTTCCATTTCATCCTATGGAGCTGTGTTCTGTAGGCCCATAACTCTGCTGTTATGAGTCCCCAGGCCTTCTCCACAATCTCTTGCCCCTCCAGTAGCCCCAGGGCCAGCACCTCTCCATCCCCCTCCCCTGTCCCCTTGCCTAGCCCACAGCAAGGCAGCACAGTTGGGCGCTGCTCAGGAGTTCATCTCGTGCTGACTGACCGGCAAGGCATTTTCGCTTAGCCAGACTGAATTACTGAAGTCTAGTCTGTATCCTTACCTTTCCCGTACTGGGGCGACTTACAAGGTCTCTCTGTAGCCAGCTGCTGAGTTTTGTCGAACCTGTTACTGAGGGCTCACTGTTGAATTTATTTGGTGTTGGCCAGCGGGATTCAAAGTTGTTGGAGATGGAGGGTGTGTGGACAGCTAGACATGCAAGGTGTCTGGATTAACCTTCTTTCACTAGGAAGCCACATTAATATTTTTTTAAAAATAAATAATCTAGGTATCATGCTTCCAAACAGGAACTCGAGAAGTCTGAAACTGTAGTAAGAGAAACTGCATTAGCAATTTGGAGAGGTTTGAACTTAGGCATAAACTTAACAGGATTTAAATTCCAAAGCCCACTGCCCTCTTGGGAGGTCTTGGTATCATTTGGAAAAGGGCTAGGGCCATACCATGCGAGCCAAATACAGAACAGGGAAGTTGAGGTGTCCTTACTGTGCTCTTACCCAAACCCTAACCTGATTCTCCTCTTGTATATGATAACACAGTAGTGTACAGTGGGAGTATCTCCATGTAAATAAATGGAATGACATTAACATAAAATGTCTCACAGTCTCAAAAATGTTCCAAAGATGATAAAGTCCTTCCAGGTTTTGTTGGATGCTGTTGATTGAGTACTGGAGAAAGAACCAAATCCGAGAGGGAAATACAGGGACAACTCAGGCGTTAGATATTCTGTTTGGTAGATGCTGGTTGACCAACAAGATGATGTGCTCACAAGTCTGGACTAGCCAAAGCATCTAATTGTCTTCTAGATAGGAGAAAGGAGAGAGTAAGCTCTATGGAAGGTAACTATGCAAGTGATAGGTGAACTGCAGGGCAAATGGGTAAAACTGTGGAGAGTGTTACTGCAGAGGACTGTGCAGGAGACTTTAGAGAAGCTAGAGACAGTGGGGTAGAGGTATGGGAGGAAACTGTAAGTGTTACAACATGGGGGCGAAGTAGGATGTCCATAGGTGTGGTGAGGACCTGTTGGGATGGCACTAGAGATCTCATTAGAGAACATGAAGAGGATCCAGGGTTTTGTGGTGGACAATGAAATGAAATTTAGGGCGTGGATCTGCAAGAGATCAGCCCCTATTAGTTCTACTGGGTACAGAATAATCTGTCCTTGGGAAAAAACCTGTAGCTGTAGAACAATGTATGCAGTAGCTATCCAACGCATATCTCCTCTGGCCGTGTAAGAGCCATCAACAAGCCCTTCTGGAATTCATGGGAATTGCCATGTGCCACGTGTGCTTGTGACGCTGTTTGGGGCCTTGTTCATAGCATGGGTGCAAGTAGAGTTAATCCAGATTGCTTCCTGAGCCTTTACTGAAGTGCAGCGTATTGGCAATCAGTGAAAATCCTGTTAGGAATCTGTCAGCGGGTGATTAAGAGATGTCAGAGGGCACAGTAAGCTGTATCAGCACTGAGCTGGTAGATGAAGTGTTCTCTGGTGAGCCTAATCTTGTGAAAAGCGTGACCTCTGTCTTCTGTATAAAGGTTTTCCTTGGTAACCCCCCTTTTTAATTAAGTTCTTAATATACATATAACCTGACTGAAACAATCTTGGCTGATGGGAGGGTCAAAAGGGTGTGAGGACTTCCTGGTGGAGGGAGTGTGGAAAGGTGTGGTGAAGAAGGGGAGATGTAAGAAACGAGCACAGAAAATGGGATTAACATCAGCTAAAAGCACATGCGAAGAGCAGTTTATCTGCTGTTTCCCCTCCTCCTTCCTCACCTCCTCTTTCTCTGCTGCGCGGCCTTCCCTCCTTGTTAGTGCACCAGCCCTTCTCAATAGATCACTGGTCCAAGTGGGGATGTTGTGGCTCATTACCCAGATGTTACCCAATTATAGCGAGATGTTTTCTAAAAGCTATCTTAGGCAGGATAGACAGAGCTCTGCTGGCTTCCTGCTGTATCTGAAAACGGCCATCTTTGGTCATGTCCTGACGAAGGATTAATGAAGTCTGAAGGAGGACATAGATCTCATCATTCCTCAAGAAGAGCTTTTCAAGGAGATCTACAGCTCTCGGAAAGTGGAAAGAAAAGAATTGTGGAGAATTGTGAGAAAAGGCAGAGTTTTCCCAATATTCATCCAGAGATGTAGAGAAGAGAAATATTTTTTTTTAGTGCATCGATGGAAATATCTGTTATATTTTAATCTACCTTTTTAGTTTGAAAGCAATGAAACCAC
>NW_009598127.1:0-22330 GCF_000690535.1 Cariama cristata | reverse complement strand
CCCTGTCTGCAGGGGGTGGGGGTGCTGCCCAAATGCTTTCAAACGTACACATTGGAAGCTGAAGTCTGCACTCTTCTTCTGTGGCAGCAAGGCTTAGTCTCCCAAGTGTTTTTATACGGGAACAAAGATTTGATCTGAAATAAGAGCTCAGACCACTAGACATCACAAGCTGCTGTTAGATCCCAGAGGAGTCCAAGAGTTTGGCTGATGAAATAATGGCATTTTACAAAAGCAGCATCCAGTGTGCCCATCAAGGTTTGTGTCCTGGTTCCCTCAGGGAGCCTCTTTAGATACGTGATTGTGTGTGGTAAGATGGGAAAGAGGGCATGTCAAAAGGACTCAACAGTCACGTTCTTTGCTATATTCAGGAGGCACAAAGGGTTTCTGAGCAGTATTGATTTATGAAATATTGTAAGAAAGAGACCAAGATAAAAATCAATAGAGGTGATGTTGGTTGTGTGTGTTTTGATCCTGCTGAGCTTGGAGGATGATCCTGCCATAATCTCTGAGGCATACAGTGTAAGACCTGCTCCTGGTGAGCTGCTGTGTATATATATCTATATACGTGTCTGTGTCTCTTGTTCTGTGATATCAGGCATGTGGATCCAGTGACATCTGAGCTGATGCATTGTTCTCACCGATCTCTGAGCTTAGGAGTGTGTCCCTTCAGCTGACCGAACCAGCTTACATTTGACAATAAATCTAGGCTGTAGCAATTTCATGGGCAACGTCCCTGTTCTCTGAGTTGAGGCACGTGAGTCCCGGCACTGACGAACATCTCCTTCCATGCTCCTGCTGAGCATTTGAACTCTGGCTTTAGTCCTACTGTAATTACAGTTTATTCAATTTAGAAACAGTTATTGCATGAGCCCTCAGAACAGCCTTGTAGCACTAGAATCTCTCTGTAGAAGAGCCCATGGTCAAATTATTTCATTGCAAACATGGGTAGCTCCATCCTCATCCTTTTAGATTTCTAGACAACCCTATACCTCCTTTCCCCATATGCAATTATAAATTGATACCATATAATTTGCCTGTCACTTGATATAAGGCTCTGTTTATTTTAAATGCAATAATTAGATATAACAATTGCTATAGAAAAATAAACATCTGTTCAATGAGAAGACTGAGTAATTAAGGGCAATTATTGGTTTCCATAAGTAGGATGCTCGGTAACAAAGTTCTCCAGTGCAGCTAAGAAGAGATTAAGATGCATATTGTAGGAGATGAGAAATCTATGCACTAAAAGAAATGGGAAATGAAATGAAAGCTATTAATAAGAAATTATCTAGAGCTTTCTTTCCAGATTGTATTTAAGATGCAGTTTTCCTGGTTGTAATATGTAAAACTTGCATAGGGTTTAGATCCCTTTCCAACATTCTTTGTATGGATTAATCAGTTAATCCTTCTACAGCCCTTGCAAGGTAAGTAAGTAAATGTTATTATCCTTATTTTACGGCTATGGAAATCATGTTGCTCTGGGCCAATTTTTAATCCGTTTTCCACTGTTGTAGATCTAAAGCAACTTCACCGCAGTCAGCAGAGTTAGACACTGTAACTGAACTGATTTAACCCTAATTGAAACTACAGTGTTTGTGAAGATAACTGTTGAGTATAAAGAGCAAGAAATTATATTTTAAGTATTGTCCTACGCTCCACTTGAGTTGTATTAATGCTTTTGTTTGCTTTAAGGGTTGATTTTCTAAACTGGCATCCTTGAAGGAAGGCTTGCAGATCTTACAAATGCTGGTGTATGTAGTTTTCGGGAATGGGCAGCCATAAATACTTCTAAGATTTACAACAGCAGCCTCCAATTTTTGGGGATAAATTACGTTACTTGTATATGAAGATCATATGAACAAAGGTGTACACACACTACGCTTTTTAAAAAACTGTGTACTTGAGTTTGTTCAGCTTAAGATTTTTGTTCCTCCTTTAATCCAGATAGTTTGTTACCAGTACTAGTCTGAGCCCTGAAGTAAACCACAAATGTTTGTGTCCTGCAGTGCCTAGATTAACATTTGCAGAGTATTCATTGACTTGAATTAATTGGCAATTAGCTAACTCAAGTTAAAAGAGAAGTGATATTTCTCTCTAGACATTCCTTTAATTGCTCATCCAGCCAAAATAGATGCTACTGGCCAGACCAAGGCTTTCCACCCAGATTTTTTAAGAAGTTTTTTGACAATGTGCTCTGAAGTAAAATGAAGAGCAAGCAACATGCGACGTGCGGATGATCTTCTGAAATCGGTAGCTAGTTTCCCTACTACAGAAATTTATCAATACTTACAAATAAAGCATTGGGTTGGTCGTATTTTAAAAGAAAATGAAAGACCTCCATTTACCATTGGAAAAATCATATATATTAAATGTAGCAAATGTACCTAATTTTTCATTCCGCTTCTTGAAGTAGTTATTGGCATTATGGTTAAAAATCAGGATGATGAGTTACTTGTGTTTAACATATCTGAAAGACTGTGGGGACATTATTCATTAACAATGAGTACACCGTAAGTGCTGTATTTAAACAACAATGGTTTTTCATTATTTATTAGTCTCTCTCTCTCAAAATGATAATTTGTTTCGGATCGGTGTCTTTGGCAGACTCCGAGTTTGGATAGGACTGAAAAACAGTTCTCTCTTGTTCCCAGAATATTTCTTTCTCTAATGAAGAGTTGTAATAACAGGATCATTAGTAAGGTGTTACTATGCACAGTTGTGTTCCCTCATGCTGCTGTTTACACAACTGTAAAGTAGATATGAAATAGCACCAGCTCTGAACTCTTAAGTGTTTTATTCGCTCTGTGTTAGAGAAAATTGCTACACAAAATGCAAGGCGAAAGTAAATCGGCCTTTTCTGAAATCCTGTCCTTGGCTGAAAAGTCATGGAGGTGATTGCCAGTTACAATATAGGCCACAGAGATGACTTGCTGCGATCGAGGATTCACGGTGAATATATTGTCTCAACTAGAGGAAACTTTTGTTTCTCCAGCCCCACAGTATCTTCTTCTTGGATAAAATGAAGGATTCTTCTCTGTACTGCTTCAGGATGAGCTGTCCACCTGATCTAAACCTGTCCCTTGCTCATCACAGAAGCTTCTCTCCTTTTCAGAAAAGGTCTGTGTCATCTTTAAGCATCTGCAGAGTGGGAGTTTACCAGCAGCAAAATGTGCAGGCATAGTTGTTGGGAGGTCAGTGCAGCATTGGGCTGTGTCAGGCTTGTACGCTTCCCTTTGCTCTTCTTCCTTGAATGGTATCTTTCCCTTGTGTCATCTGGGGTTCCTCTAGCTCATTGGTTTTCAAATCATGGCTTTTAATTATAAATGAAAAGACAATATTAGCTTACACATCCGCTTGCTTTTCAGCGTGTTCATGTTTTCTTCTTTACTCCCTAGCCTGAAATTATAGGGCTGGTTCTGTTGTAGTTCAGTGGCCAAGATCAAAAGCAGCCCAATGTTTGCAGCTCATAGGATGTAACAGGCTGTTTGAAAGCCCCAGCATGTCAGTGCCCACAAGCCCCCCTCCCGAACCATGTATGGATGGAAATGTGAAGGAGCGAGTGTGTGTGACAGCTATGTGGGTGGTTGGGGGAAACTTCAGGTGCTTGATTCCCACAGCATATCTTAGATTTTTCTGCCGGGGCGGACTGGAGTTAACTCTAACAATCATGAAGGTTACTTGCCTGCATTTGAGGGGTTAATTACTCATGAAGCTGACAAGTTCAAACTCTATTTGTTGCCTGGCAGTCTTGCTTTAAGCCAAACCAGTGCAAAATGTCTTCTTAGCGGCAGCCTTGTTTGTTTTCCTTTGGGGACCACACAGGTACCTGCGCTAGCCTGAATGTATAGATAAGCTTTACAAGTAAGTACCTAACTTATTGACACGTTTCTATTGGAGCTTTGCTATAGATTCGAGGTGCTCATTAACAGCTGCATATACAGGAGAGGAGAAACTGGAAGATCCATGGCCTCTTCCACAACCCTGTAAAAACACCTTGGATGCTTGTTTCTAAGCAGACCTTTCTGCCACTTCCATTTCAATAACAGCTCAGCAGTTTGTTCACATAGTTGCTTCTTATTCTCTCTAAGGGTCTGTCGTTATGCAGATATATAATACATCTTGAATGGTTTATGTTCTCTGTGTCAGTAAAAGGGCTTCCTAAGCATCAGAGGCCTACAGGAGTTCAAATCCCCATGTAAGTCATCTCTGAGTAGTTGTACACTAGAGTGGAATTACAGGACAGAAACAGAAGTCCTGAGTACAAACCCTTCCTGCCCAACCTCAATTAGGATTTCCTTGTAGTAGCAGGAGGGCCTCATCCTATAGATGGGCTTACTAAGAGGGATTTTTTTTTTGGTTATGCTGGCACGCAAATGTCAAAAGGAAGTGGCTAGGGGAGGGGGGAGGAGGCAAGGCGGAGCGACATGTCTTATTTTTATCCTAAAATGACATTCAGTGAATTCAACATGGTGAAAAGTGCTGAACGCTGTTCAGAGGGTTGTCTTAAAGTTCCATCTCCACAAAACAGACAGTGGTGACAGTGCATTTTTTTCCTTGATTTTTAAAATGCGAATCACGAGAAGAGGAAAAATGCATTAGATCTCACATGTGTGTTCTCATTCTGTCCTCTAGGGCCATGGTGTAAACCAAGAGTGACTTCTTGAGGCTGGTGAAATTAATTCGATATAAAATCAGTGTGATTCAGTATCAATGTGTTTTTTGCAAGGTGTGCAGTGTCTTCTAACAGTTGATTAACTTTTTTATTGGAGTAAACAGAATGGTTTAATCTTAATTTTTGAGTTTCTGTGGTAGGACAGAGGACACTGTGAAGATTGCTTGTGAAGCATGGTGCTGTACCAAAAGTTTGTGATTAAAACCTTTCTGTGACTCAATGACAGAGTGCTTCGGGGAGGACAAAGGAAAAACAGTTTACAGAGCAGCCTGGTTCAGTGGGACAGATATCTTGATTTGGGAGCAACAGCATTTGAAATCAAACCCTGAAGTGTGAGGTATCAGAAGCTGTTGTATTTTCTTTGGAGTGAAGGACTGGTTACAGAGAGCTGTTGTTTGTCACCTTTATTGACCTCTAAAAATAATTGGTCCGCAGCAGTACAACACTGTGCCACAGATCTGGGAGTCTAGATATAAAGGACTGAGCTAGAAGTTCTGCCGAGATTTGAGACTGTAACTAAGAGCAATGTAGAGAGTGATGTGGTTGTGCTGTAAGAGTGATGTCGAGCTGTGATTTGTGCTGGGAGCAGGAAGGAAACAGTCGGCACAGATTGAAACTGTGCACACTTTTGACAAGGTCGTGCCAAGTAGCCGCTATCCAAACACAGAACAAAGCCAAAGAGAAGAAGCATAAGTAAGGCTGCAGCTGCTATGAACCGTGAATATAGAGCCAGTAGTGCTATGTGTGATATCATAAATTTGTTGAATAGACAAAATTCAGACGCAAGAGCGAGGATTGGCTGGACATCACAGCATCTTCCCCCAGCTGTGCTTCTCAACCGCTTCAGGCAGAGGCCAGGCTATTGCTATACTCGATTTTAAATGGATTTGTCAGTGTGCTGCGTTCTTAATTTTTGTGACTTGTTTATGTCACGGCTGAAAGTAAGGATGTCAGCATTTAACCAGATGAGACTGAGAAATTATGTGACTAGAAATATCCAGAACACTTGAGCATGCCATAAAAGAGATGTGACTGGAAGCGAGTCGGGAATTTCTCAGCATAATAACTAATCATTAATAGTTCCAAATTTATTATTAACTGTGTAGCAAAAAGATGGACAGGTATCTGCAGGAGATTGCTGGAGTCCCTGATGAAATTCCGGTTCACTTCACTGGGGACAGTTTGTAGTAAGTCAATAGGCTATATATTCATCCCTTGATAAGAAGTGTGAAGTCCTGTGTTCATTGTTTCACTGGACTGCAGATCCGTTGTGTTCAATTTGCAGATAAAGCAATGTGTTTGGCTTTGTGGTTTGCGTCAGGGGATGGGGTCAGGGTCTGAACTCCAACCCCAGCGAGGAGGTGCGAGCTGAGCTAGACTTTTTCATACTGTGTGATGTCATTGCTCTTAAATGCTCTGCAAAGCCCAGCAGGTCTCAGTGATGCCGGGGAGGTGCTATTTCTTCAGTTATAACTGAATTAAACCAAATGGCAATTTGGCAGACTGTGTGTGGAGTGGGATGGGACCCAGCCGATCAGGTGTTGTGCTGCATGTGCATGTTTGACCAGAGCAAAAGCTGAAGCAAACAAGATCTCACTTGAATAGACCTACAAAATACAAGTTTTCTTAATGGCAGTAGAGTTGAGAGCTCAGGGGACCGTCTTAAACTCATTTGTGGGAGATATCTCAATGTACATTCATGCAAGTCAGCAGATTTAGGTCAAAATTTTGCAGAAGAGGAAGATGCTTCATGTATATTGCTTACCTCTTTCTTTTAATTCTTGGAGTTTTGTTCCGTATTTTGGTGATAGCTCAGACATCCTGATCCTGCCAGGGATATCCATATCCTTTTGTCAATGTAATCATTTAACAGCACTCTTAAGTTATTTGACAACAGAGATATAGTAAATAATAACAAATAAGAAGAACTTAGAATTGTATCAGCATATGTTGATGTTCCTCCATGCCCCAATGGCATTCATCACAGTGTTAACTTTATACAGTGGGGTAAATTAAAACAGTAAGAGAAAGCATAATGAAGTAACTTTTTATTATGATCATAAAAGCTTTGGAAGGAGCTAGAAAAACATAGAGGCCATACACTGCAGATGTTTGACTATCTAGTTTTGCTGATTGCTGAGCTTTCGTTGATGTCAGGTGTCGGAAAAAGCCCTTAGCCTGCTGCGGTTAAATTGGCAGAAGTTTACTTCTTACTGGTAGAACACACTTGCAATGATGAGAGCTGGAATTCAGCTCTTCAACAAAAGTACGGCTTTAATGGCAGAAACTGCAGCAGCATTAGGGATGTTGGCGACTTCACTGCCAAATGGTCACAGTGTGGGTTGCAGGGTCTTCATTACACACGAGACCTTCTCTGGCTGGAGGAAGGACTAGTGGAAATGTGTTTGCATCTGAGTTGCCAACTGATGGGTAGCATGCTAATAGCAAATATCTCATCAGCAACTATCTCTAACTAATTCTTCCTTTCTGTTTTGCTCTGTTTCTCCTGCAGGGCTTGTGAAGTTGGGGGTTCACTGTGTCACGTGTCAGAAGGTCGCGATAAAAATTGTCAACAGAGAGAAGCTCAGCGAGTCGGTGCTAATGAAGGTAATTTTCTAATGAGAGATTTTAAAAAAAAAAAATTTCTTGGCTCTGTGTCTTCTGTTCCATGCAAAATTAATATCTTTAATTACGTATAACAAACATCCCTGTCAGTACTAGGATTATGCAGAGCATAATAACAATAATTTAGTTATGGGGGAGGCTAGGGCAGCTGAAATTAAATGGGAGTATGCCTGTGCTTTGTGAACAAAATAAACGGTCAGCTGCAGAGCTGTTGCTTCTCTGTTGGGGCAGGTATGTGTTGGGCATCTGACTTCCACCGCTGCAGCAGCGCGTGGTAGTTGTGGTACATTGCAGACTGAGGTGTACAAATGTCAGTAGGAAGAGATTTAAGAGAGGCTGGTGATCTGTTGTTTGAATACTCCTACTGCTTGCTCTGCTGCATGGGTTCACTATGATCTGATACACCAAGGTCCGTGACTGTTTAAAACCGTTGTAATTCTGTTAACAATCCACAGAGCTGTGCCATTGGAAACCATCAAAGTGTTTGTCCTGACAGTCCCAATGACTGTAGTGTTCAGAAGAGCTTAATTCTTTTTTTACCTAGCCTTGTGATATCCATCTCCTTACATGAGTGTCATTGACTGATCTTGGAAACCTAAAAATAAAATAAATATATGCATAAAAATTTGTTCATGTGATTTGGTGACTACAAAGGCTAAATTCAGCTTGATGGGAGGGAGCACAACTGCACTGCAATCAACAGAATTCCATCAAGGTGTCACCTGCAAATGACGCTAAGAGGTCTGCAGGCAGTGTAGAGCACTTTAGCGAGGTAACTTCCCTATAAGCACATGGAGCATATATCTTTACACTGCTGTTTCTTGTGTATGTACTTCCATGTCAGCTGTTTTCCAGCACAAGTAGGTATAGCAACTGTTCTTGGAGCAGAAAGGAAACAAAGATAAAAGGAATATGCAGTCAATGAATGTTATGTGTACAAAATAAGTTTATTTTTTTCAGAGAAGGATTCTTAAAGTTTATATTCAGTTGCAATGTGTTCAGACTTACCTTTCTGGAATGTCATTGAAGTATTCCCTCTCCTGCAGTACTGTGGATTCAAACAGTTTTCTAATATAGACCAAAAGTTAGAAAGTGAAGTAAATAAGAAAACTGCAACCTTAAAGGGAGATTCAGTGGTTGAATGGAACACAATGAAAGAACACAAAGTGTGTAAATGTAAGATCTGGATGAGACTCTTAACACTTTGAATATTTTCCAGAGTAACAATATTTTCCAGAGTAGTAGGAATATTTTTAAAAAACATGAGCATTTTGTTTGCTGAGAGACACTGTCTGGTATCTGTATAAAACATTTTATTTACCTCATTGATTTTCAGAGTAGGAGGCAAATCACTTAGCATAGCAAAGTGATCTCTCTGCTTTAGTTGTGTTGCATTACCTTGGTTGTAGTATGAAATCTGAGTAGTGAAACGGTGTGTTAGGCCCTTGTTTACACAGCCGCATGCTGAGGCGTGCCATGTTTTCTGTAAGATTGTACAGCATCCTTCTCGAGAGGAAACTACTCTCTGTATTGTGATTCGCATTTTCAGAGCATTCTTGGTGAGATTATCTCTTTCAAGGATTCTGTTCTCTGTGCTCAGGAGGTTGGAACAACAGATGGGATTGAAGCGGTTTGCCCAGTTCTCACATAAACTCAGTAACCAGATGTCTTTTTTTCTGATGGTCACAGACAGGACCTGAGACTTCTAAGTGAATTTGGAATTGACTGCATTTTTAACCAGCTTAATCCAGCCTGGCCAAAGGGGAAAAATGCTTGCAGCTTTTGGCAATCCCAGTGTGACCATTGCGAAGCATCCAGCTGACAGCTTGCTGCGTGGAGTCAACAGCCACAGGGAAATAAATAGCCAACAGTGAAGCCAAGGCATGGTGGTGTGGTGGCATTCCTACTTTGCAAATCTTCCCGCTGGCTTATCAGTTCCAGTGACTGTCTTTGCCAGTGGGCTGTGCAGAACAGTCCCTGGAGCCAAATGATTCAAGACCACAGCTACTCTCCCAAGCCAGGCCCAGATTGATGGATTTTGCTTTAATCCATCCTTGGACAGGAAAACTGGATCTGACAAACACGCACACCTGCTGCATGAAGCTGTAGCACTGCAGTGCTGTGGCCATTTATCCTACAGCATAAGGAAGAAGTCTGCTCACAGTCCTTTCAACATCTAAAATGACAGGCGCAAGCATATACAGCAAGCTGCTTTCTCTGCCATCATTATTCTGTTTTGACTTGCTTCTTATAGCCTTCGTTTCTCCAGTATTTTTGCAGTGTTTTATTCTGTACGTTCAGGGAACTGTCCCTTCTTTCTGCAGCTGCTCTTCATCTGAGCTGTGCAGAATTGAGAGGCATTTGGTAAAGTGCTTTCTAATCATAATGTCGTAGTATCGATATTTCTGGAGAGAAGAATTTGGAATTGAAGCAGCTGGTCTCAATTAGCAGAACTGCTGCTATGGAGATGATACATGGGCAGGCACGATGCAGAGCAAGCTGCAGTAAATGTATCATCCAAGCGCTTGCTGCCTTGTCAAAGGACAGGGCTGCTCAATGCACATGCGAGCCTTTTGCTTTGTCATGCCCTTACTCACTAAACACAGGCTGGGGAGCAGTGTTCCTTTCCCAGCTCCAGCTTGGGCCTATTTGGGAGCCTGGTTTTCGGGCAAAGCTACAAATGTAATTTCACAGTTGAGAACAGACGGGCTGGTTCTGTGCTGACTCCTGCTTTCACACAATTGGTAAAAGCTTCAGCTGGGTTTCTTCAACTGCACTGTGGTATCCCCCGCTGATGTGGAAACCTGCCTCCCATGGTACCTCTAGCTTGCTCTAGCCCAAATAGGCAGAAAGTTTTGTGCATTATAGGGAGCGTCTTGAGATTGAAATAGGGTTCATTAATTTCCCTGAATTACTTCTGGATAGCTGAGAGGGAAATTAGGCCCAGAATACAAGAGCTGAAAGTGTCCGTAAAGCAGTAAGCTTTCCTGAACAGGCAGGTTCACTGTTGGTGGTTGCATTTTCAGTACCAGCACAAGCATTTGGAGTTTATAACTTCAGAATATACAGGTTAAAGCAAATCTTTCCTCTGATGTGGCAAAAGCTTGTTTGGAAATGTTGAGGTGTCTCATGAGATGTACTCAGAAGAGTCCTTTCCTCTTTACCACCTCACGAGTTCTCTTCCACTCCTTCCTTCCAAAGAATAAACAGCAACAAAAAGCCTACTCTTTTGGTGATCCATCAGACAAAACACTCTTTGGACAGACAGTGGTAGTAGAAGCAAGGGGAACATAAAGGGTGAAGAGCGAGAAGGGGACAGCTGGCCTTGGACTAATTACTTGAACACACAGGCATCCTGAGAAAGCCACAGATGTCCCAGCCTTGATGACTGGAGCCCAGAGATCCATATGTGTGCTTTGTGCGCATGTGCCTTTTGTTTCTTCTGACCGAGTCCTCCAGTGCTGGCCTTGAAGCGAGGCAGGTATTTCCAGGGTGGGGGATGCAAAGAGACACAGTCCCTTCCATCTTTCTCTTCTGGAGCTCGACTGAAACATGGGTGGTGGGTTTCGGGGAGGTTGGTTTATTGGTTTAGTGCCTTGTGATGCTAATGAGCTCTGCTTCTGAAAAATTCTGCAAAGGTGTAGTGTGTCTTCTTAAGCAGGGAAGATCATGCAGCAATCGCTGTTGGAGATCACTGATGACCTGAAATAATGGAGTGGAGGGATAGGTAGCAGGATCGAGTGTCAGCCTCTTGGAACTGCCAGGATAACTTATGAAAGTGTACTTGTAAATAGGCACTGCCTTGCATGGTCTTTTTGTCATCTCTTGCTTCTTCCTGCGCTTCTATTTCAATAGCTACTGATTTCTTTACTGCCTTTTCCTACTTTGAGTCGTTTCTTCCTTCTCTGTTTTCTTTCAGTTGTTCTTTTGCCTCTTTTTAACACTTTTCATTCTTCTTTTCTCCTCCATTCTGTGATTTCTTCCTTTTTTCCTCTGTCTTTTCCCCTTCTGCTACAGGACGTCATGTAGTAACTGTCATTGTTCTGTTGCAAAAACTGCTGAAATGCAGTATGTCTGCTTGAGATGCCCATTCTTCAAGCAAAAAATTTAGAAATTGGGTACAAATGAGAAAGTATCGGAGAAAGTAAGTAAACAATCAGGACTCATGTTTTATGAGAGACTCAAGGGACTCAATCTACCTAGTTTTTTTAAGAGGACGTTAAGACATAACTTAATCATGGTCTGTAAATACTGATAGGGAGGATAGGCATTTGATAATAGAGGATATTATAATCTTGGGGGCAAAAACCTTATTGTACACTAATAGTTGTAAGCTGTAAGTAGACAGATTAAATGTAGAAATGCTAGGCCTATTTGACCACTGGATGAAGTTACTAATTGGAACAAGCTACCCGAAGCTCTGGTGAGTTTTTCCCCTGAAAGACTATTAAAATTCATCTTAAACTGCTGTGTGTTTTTCTAAAGCCTAGGTCCTAGTTCAGCTTCAGCTGCTGGACTTGCAGCAGGAAGTAGTTGAAGATGGTTTCTTGATCCGTGCTCTGCATTA
Organism: Cariama cristata; assembly: GCF_000690535.1. Taxonomy (NCBI): domain Eukaryota; kingdom Metazoa; phylum Chordata; class Aves; order Cariamiformes; family Cariamidae; genus Cariama; species Cariama cristata. The sequence continues at coordinate 10,466 of NW_009598127.1, read as the reverse complement.
GCTCTGACTAGGTTAATGCAACAGCCTCTCTGGCCTTAAAATCCACGGAGCTGTGAATTTCTGATCACACACTTGAAATCTGTAAAAAGTCACTTATCTCTTTCTGGAGCATAAAGAGAGGTGCTTGTGCAAGGTATCTGCAGAAGTGGAAATTTGGGCTCCGCCAAGTGAAGTTAAAGGAAGGGAATACTTGAGCACAGCATCTTTGCTATGGAATACCTCATTTTCAGACTTTTTGAACAAAAGACTGGGATATTGGCTGACCTAGCTGTCCTCAGCTGCTGACTGGGGGCCTGGTCCACAGAAATCACTACCACAGCATTAGAACAATGTCAGGGAGAAGTTAAACCTGAGACAGACAAAAATTAACTGAATAATTTAACTTGGTTCAGATTCGGCTTTGATCATAACAAAGGCAGTTTCCCTGACATTCATGAAGTCAAACTCACCAACATCAAACCTGAATTTCACCAAATCAGAATTTTTTCTTAAAGTATTCAGTAGTAGCCTAATTCTTTTCCAGCTGCAGTATTTAGGAGTTTTACTGTTGATTGCAGTGGAAATGGTGCTAAGCTGCTGCTGAATCCCACTGAATGCTCCTACCATTAGGTACAAACAAACAAAGAAATGAGACCATAGGATTTCACTAGTGAAATGTGTAGATTAATCTAGGATACTGGCACACAAGATTTTGGAGATGGTCATATTAAAAATAGCAAATAGGAGGGAAAGTATTTTCATCTATTAAACAGAAGTCACAAGGAAAAGGTTTTAAAGAATTCATCAATCTTTCCAGGACTCCCTGATTAAGAAACAGTGTGCTAACTTGCTGGTACTCATCTATTATTCTTCTGATTGATTGACATATTGCTGTGAGAGGAGAATAACCCAGAGGACCTTGTATTCGTGGCAAAAACCCCCGAAAGGGTAAAGGAAATTAAATCTCCCCAAAACATGTACGTACTGTCTGATACTCGTATTTTTCCTTGCTGTTGAACATGCAGGTTGCAATGTACAAACGAGTATGTTCACACTTACATGGATTGTCCCTTGCGCATTCACTGCCTGCGCTTGTTAAAAACACACACTCTCACCCTCATTGTGGTTTATCTTTAGCCTGGAGAATTACCACATGCTTGTCTGCTTTTAGCACTGGAAGAGAGCAGATTAGAAGTGTGCGCATGTCTGTGTGTACGTTTGACAGTGCGTAGGTGGTGAACAAACTGCAGGATAGATTGGCACTCTCAAAGAACGTGAGTGTACAAACACACACCCCCTGCCTCTGTGACCCTAGTTTGTATTCCAGTAGCAACCCAGTTAGCACAGCACAACTTCATGTGTGCAAGCCTCTCTTCTGAGTTCAAAGAGATAAAAAAGCACCTTGCAATACGAAAAACACAGGGAAAATAAAAGCGGCTTTTTTTTTTTTCCTTGGCTCCCTTCTGCTATAGGGAGTTTGGGAGTAGGGATCTGTTACTGAATGTATAATGCAGCGTGTTTTGTTTTAAACTGGAGCTGGTGGGGAGCATTGAAAGCCTGTTCACTTGTCATCTGTTTGAGTGGTTAAAGAAGTTGGGTAATTGTGTATTACTTCAGGGAAGAATCACTCTCCACCTCCACTTTTCACCACACCCACAAGGAATGCAGTTTGAGGTATTCTTAAAGAAGGAAATTAAACAGGAATCACGAGCACATGATGTACCTGTCAGAGAAACAAACCTGTCAAGTGTGCACAGTGCCTTTTGCTTTCTAAAGTTAGTGTGATCAATTGAGGCATTTGGGCACGCTATAAAAATAATTGGCCCTATTTTTTCCACGCTACTTCTAATTCCACTGACTTTCATTATAGCAGTCTGGCTCAAACCTCTCTTCTACCAAACACAGTCTACCCACAGCCCTGCGTGTGCAAACACATAGACACAGACAGTCTACCATCCTCGTGTGCTATCTTGGGCACACAGCAATAAATGTCCCCCATGAGTCCTGGCTAGCGCTACTTGAAGTCAAGGAATACTTTCTCCATTCATTTCACTTGATCATAACCATAAAGCCTAGATAGGGAAGTAACTGCTCCCAGAGATGAGATGTCTAAATGTGCTCTCTCGTCCAGTCCAGATCCACCTGTGAGGCTGCTGTCCATAATTAGCTGTAAAAACCCTTTTCTGTTCAGCTTTCTCTTTAACTGTTTCTATGCTAATTGCACCATGCTTGCACCTGGGGTGAGGCAGACCATAGCTTGACTTCACGTTACTTTCTCTATCAAAGCTTCTGGGAATTCTCCTCTTCCTTTGCCAAAGCTTAATTTTATCAAAAGATGCTGATTGACTAAAATGTTTTCTCTGAAATAACTTTTGCTCAGTGAACTCCCAATATATCAAAGACTAGGTTTCTTTTGAACTCTCTCTGGATTCTTAGAAGGCTGCTAGGGCGTCCTGCTTGCCATCTCCAAAGCAGAGACCCTGAAAACCCTGCCTCTGCAGGGTCTCCCACCACCTCTGAGCCCAAGGTTATCAAGCCAAGACATAGGAAGTCTTGAGACAGGCTCCAAGAGGCCGTGGCTGTGGGACAGACCCAGCATCCCCAGCTAGAGAGATGTGACCCTACAAAGCATTGCTGCATGGGGGAGTGGCAGAAAGCACTAGGATCCTCAGCTGTTGTCAGGCTTTTGATGCTCAGTCTCCTTGGAAGGACAAGCAGTAGGAGTTACCCTGAAAGGCAAGGGGAACCCCAGGTAAAGGTTAGGCTCCAGGCTCAGTCTTGTGGAGTGTGAAAATCTTGAGACTGGCATCCAGAGCTTGTGACCCTTGGTCGGAACCCATAGTATTTCCAGATTTTCTGGCTGGCTGGACACCCAAATAATCTGGGAACCTGAAGGTTCAGACTCCCCCAGCCTGGGTGGTCTCTGTAGCAGGGCTACCTGGAGCTGTGGTCTCCATTAACTCCAGATGTGAACCATGGGTCTGACAAGATTGGTTTTTTTCAATCTGGAGCTGCAGGCTCTTTGGTGCATTCAAAATTTTACTTCTTTTTTTCTTCTTCCTGACTCACTAAAGGTTGATGAAAAATGCTAAAAAGCATTTGATTTTAATCTGACTTAAGCTAAAACCTCTTTTAATTGACTTTTTCTACCAGCATTTCAGCCAGCTCTGTTCTGTGGTTAATTAATCAGTCTGAAGAGGCACGGGATGAAACCTATCCTAGTCTGCAGAGAGTAGAGGATGCCACAGGAGAGTGGGTTCTGGTTGAGCCGTAGGTAGAATTGGCCACATTTACAGGTGGGAAGTACATTTTAGATTATGGATAAAATCAGTTCCCAAATCTTTTAAGCAAAAAAGGAGTTAGGGGGCCTGTTTTCTGACCTGAACTGCAGTGAGATTTTTAAGTTATATAGCTCCTTATAAAAAATAATTTTCTTTGCTCACAGAATTTCTTCCTGGACTGAGCACAAAACTCTGTGAAACTCAGATGCAGTCAACAGTGTGAATGTAATACTGACCGAACCATTTGAAACCCAGAAGCACCAGAGCAACAGTGTAGGATTTTTTAAATCATTCCTCACCCACTGCACATGCTGGAATTGAATGAGTGCACATTGTGCCAGGATGTATTCTGGGCTTTTTAAAAACTATTATATCCTGTTTTCATGATTCTGCCATGCCAGTGTTTGCTCAGTTTCATTGTAAAAGCTTATAAACAGTATAGGAGGAGGAAGACGCTGGGATCTCAGGGCTGCAACACAGCATGCACTTTGCAGGGTGATTCTGTTAAGGACCAAGGATAACTTGGCAGCTGTGGTTTAGGTTATATATTTTCTTTTCTGTCTTAAACTCTTCTTTTCTGGGTTGCAGATGAAAAGACATATGACTCCATTTTACACTGGTTTGTATTTCAAATTCCAGAATCTTGTCTGGAAGCCTTTTAATTCTTTTTTCTTTGCTTCTGGAAAGAGAACCAGCATTACATCAGAAGAGCTCTAGCAGTAATGGGACATCAACCCTTAAGTAGATTGACTGAGACTAGAATTGGCTCAGGTATTTGACCCCGCATCTATCATGTAGAATAAGCACCACAAACATCAATATACTGATCCATCCCAATTAAGGGATGTAGTCTATCCCTGTATGTAGCAGGCAAGCCATTTGAGCAAAGACTTTGTTCAAAGATTATCTTAAATTTTTCCTGAAACAACTGGGTGGTGCCTTGTACACCAGCAGTACCTTTCTGTTAAGAAGCATTTCTTAGCCCTGTATAGCTTATGAGTTTCCTAGCTCAGACAAAATGTGTCACCTAATGGATATTTAACCGGTACAACTGAGAGCCGAGGACTGGTATTGCACTATCAGTTAGGGGACACAGGCTCTTTTTGTTTGTTTTGCATTTTTCTATCAAACATGAACATTTTGCTAATCATTTGCTAAGTGTAAACCAGGCCTCACTCTGTCTATCCCTGCAGTTTGTGCTATTTAGTAGTTGGCACAAATTTAGGAAAAATCTGGGAAAGCTCAATCCCAGTGCAGTTAGCTGTTAGTTCCAGGGCTGTCAGATGGAGCTGGATGCAATATGCCATGGGTTTGCTTTGCTGCTGTTAGAGCATGTTGATCTCTCTAGTGGTAAGTTTTTAGGTATTTGGGCATTTCCTCTTTTACTGGGTGCTGTCTTTGAACTCACTGCCTTGCCTCCTGGCATCCTGAGATGCTGAATCCACGGTTAGCATATATTTAATACGCTGCTCTGTTCATGAACAGCGCTCCCATGGCAATACACCATTGTTTGTATTCCCCTGCTGTCCTCCTGTGGATGCACACACCACACATAGAGGAGACTCCAGATTTTTAGTTCAAAATGATGTTTCTTGTCCAACTCGAAGAGAATCTCCCAGGTGTGCTAATACTAAGAGAGCTTAAGCCCATGCTCTGGTTGTCCAGCTACCATGCAGTGACAAAATTACAGTCGTGGCATGGTTGATTTTGTTCCAGTGCGGGAGAAGCAATCACTGCTTTGTCAGAACACCTGGTATTCTCAAACCTTGCCGTGTAATATAACATGGTATGCTCTGCAGCTGCATGGGGAGGCAGCAGCAATGGCTTTGTGCTGTGAGGGATAATGGAGATGTTACCTTAATTCTCTACAAACCATAGGGAAGGAGAGATTGAGTTTAATCTTGAAGTTCTGCATCTGTTGCAGTCTCTCAGTGTGTAACGATTGCTGAGTAACATCTCTGTTATCACGCATTGCTCCTGGTGGAAATAGGGACTTCTGAAAGTGGCAAGAAATTCTGGGGTGCAGACTACCTTTTTCAAGAAAGCTCGGTGAAAACTCAGTCAGGCAACCAAAATCATTGCCCTTTCTGGCAATTTGGGACTGATGCTCCAGATTATGCTAAAATTAACACAGTCAAAGTCTTGGTTTAGAACATTTTGGTAAAACAGGGGTGAACAGCTGTTGACACTCAAGAAGAAGGATCTGGCCTAAGAAACATGGTCGTTGTTCCTGTTCCTGGCGTATACCACAGGCAGAAACATTCTTGTATCACTTACATCTCTCACAACAGGTACCTCCTCTTCTGTACATTCAGTAGGAAAGTAATGAGGAAATGTCACTGGTGCAAGGTGTAACACAACAGAGTGCAACTCCGTAGTTTTTTCTACTTTTAGGTTTCCTGTTGCTCCAGGAGACAGAAATATTCTTTGTCATCTGTATCTCTCAGATGCAGGCCTAACTACAGGAAATAAATAATAGCAACATGTATAAACAAGACAGCAACACCTAGTTTCATCTCAAGTCTGTTCATGAGGAGTGGTCCTGTCTTTTAATAGGGTATATATTTTAGCTTATTCCTCCAGTTCCTCATAGCTTGTTGTACCGTTCTGTACAGCTCTATATAACTAAGCAACCAAAGCTAGAAGATGTAAAATGAAGAGAATTCATCAGAATATGCAAAAACTGTCATAACAAATGTACCAGGAGATGGGGAACGTGTTACTAGTTTTCTCCATTGTACCTAAAGCAAGTTTTCAGCAGTCGTGCTACACAGATATGGTTGTCCTATAAGAATTGCTAATAGATTACATTTTATGGTGTTTTGAAAGTCCAGTCATGCTGTCTGTCAGAAACCTGTCAGTGTGGATCCTTGTAACAGACCAGAACTTACTATTGCTCCATGGGCAAAGCTTTGGTGTGCATGTCTACATTCGTGTGTGTGGAGATGGACCAGTAGAAAGAACTTGCTGTCAATAGAGGCAGAATAATTTCCTCCAGCTGTGAAATACTTTAGCATAAAGTTATTTTTTAGATATTTTTTCTTCTTGTATTTCCTTCTTAATACCCTGAAATAAATCTCCTCAGTCTAATGTTCTTATCACTTTTCTTTGATGAATTTCCCCTCTTCACTCCTGCTCCCTCAGCTGTCCCTGAATTTCCTTCCTAAATCCCTTCTGTCCTTTGCTAACCTCCTGTGCTCCCTCACCATCCACTGCAGCACTTTCAAAGCAGAAAGGAAAGACACACAGAGTAAGAGAGTGCATATTATCCTCTAGATATTACAGATTCATTTTATCCTCATTTCCACCCCTTAAATCAATCCCTGATTTATCAAATCCAGAAAATAATAACATTTGCTTAAGAACAAATGGATAAGATCATTGGGCACAGGACAGAGTGGCACACAGCTGTTCTCACAGTCATCTAGGGTTGTGTTTTCCCTTCTTTTTCATATAGGGATGTAAGTTGTGAGTTTAGCAACCACAGAGGAACTTGGATCAGGGAGTAGTCTTGTGGGGATACCCAAGAGTACCAAACCACTTCTGGGCAGCAGTGCGGTGCAAACTGTAGACGTGATTGCTCTGTAGTACCAGAACATATTCGCTATGAGAGACAAGGCATCGGGGCCCTGCCCAGTAGCCTAGGAGAGTAAAAAGATGTATTTCACAGGGACTTACGTGAAAGTCCAGCAACAGGTAGAAACATATCTAAATACTGCCTATAACAGTAAAAAACCCCTCAGAGATCTGTTAACCTTAAATCCTTCATTTTTGAGAGAAAGGTGCCCTTGTATGGGTGAGCAAGGCTGATAGTGGGAAGAACACTTTTAGGTGAAAGTACTGCTAAAAACTGCTTTTCTTAGTGTTGAGGAGAGAGCGGTACCACCTACCAGCGACTGAGGACATAGTATCTGCTCAGTGCTGCGTAATAGCCACGTGCTGCTTGTGTACCAAGAGGGCATTTAGTTTATTGAGCCATCCTGCCACTTGGCAACCTGGCAGCCATTTTTTGGCAGATACCAATAATTCAGTCTCTCTCTGTATCCGTTTGGCCGCAGATGTATCACCATTCAAATTGAACCAGCGTTCGAACTCTGAAATGTCAAGACTGGAGCTGATGACATACTGCTTGAGGAAGAGAGGAGGTATCAAGGACGAAGAAATCTAAGATAGCCGGAATGTTACAGGGTACAGGAGTGAAATATTGGACAAATGTGTAGAATCATAGAAATAAGAGTTGGAAGGGACCTCTGAGGATTTACGTAGTCTATTCTCCCACTCAAATAAGGGCTGCTGTTGACATGGGTCAGCCATGGCTTTGTCCAACTTGGTTTTGAAAACTAGAAAGGATTGAGATTCGTCAGCCTCTCTGGACGCCTGTTCCAGTGCTGCATTACACTCCTAGTGATTTGATTCATCCCTAATATCTAACCTGAACCCCAGTGCAGGTATGAGGAGAGAGACTGGCCAGCTATCATGGCTATTGGATTCAGTAATGAATAAACCTGCATCAATCGTCAAATAAAGGCTTAGAACAATTTTTAAAAAATCTGTAGAGGGTTGGAAGGAAAAATGCCTCAGAGAACTGTGGAGACAGTACTGAATGCTACAGCTTCATGACTGCTTAATTTCACTCAACCAGTGAAATTAAGAGCCACATCAGGAAAATTTAGTATGAAAAGAGGCAACAGAAATGAAATTGATGAGTAAAACTGAGAATCAACAGACTAGCATACGACAAATGGGGATCTCGGCAGGTGAAAATAAGCATTATAGCAGTAGCATGAGAGGTTTAGGACTCTGGTTCAAAGGCTGCTTTACTGAAGTGTCTCTTGAGGCTTAAGCAGCCTAAAGGAACCCATGGCAGTGGTTGCATCTCGGTTGTGGTTTGAATACCAACAAGAGAGCAACCACACTAGCAGGCAAAGGAGGAATGCTTTCTTAGAGCCTTCCTGGAGTCTGGAGAGGAGATGTCAGCAATCTGTTGGAGGGAACACTGGAAGTGGAATCATAAATGCACTGGGCTGGAATAAAGGACATGGTTACTGAATCTCTGTGATTTAAGTGTTAGATATAAATCAAATTTTAAATATAGATGAAGTTCTGTAACTATAGTTTGAAGAACAACTAGCAGACGATAGATGAAATAATGAACATATTGACATACCTTCACTGCACTTCTAAAGAGGTCTTGGCTATTTCTGACTCTTTCATTTCTCATTCTCTCAAATTGCTGGTTCTTACAGAGGCTTGACCTCCATCCTCTGATATCATCTCTCCAGCTGTCCCTTTCATTAAAATTTCTATTTCTCTTCCACTTGTTTTCCAGGTGCAGATCCAGTTAAAGATGCTTGTTTTCTCTCCCCGTATTTTTATACATCTTTTGAACAGCAATACCATTCACATCGTCCTTAATTTCTTCCTCCTCATTGCTATAACTGCCTGCTACTACTGCAAATACATTTTTCTTCTCCTGTTTTGATTCTGGGTCCTCTATGTACCTCTCTTCAGACTACCTCACAGCTGTCCTTTACAGCTGCTGTAGTTACAACAGTAGTTATAGCTGTAGTTCTGTAGTAGTTCTGTATCCTCAGACCTCAATTCAGCGTCTGACTGTGGTCTACTAATACCCATATGCCTTCAGAGCTATTCATTTACCTTTTTTTCAAAAGCTTACGGAACTTAAACAAAACTAGGGTCTATTTTGTGTGCATTCTTAAGCTGAAATAAGATGCCACAAATCCTGCTGTCATGTCTAATGGTCTGATACCAGCTCTGTGACCTTCAGTGTGACTGAATGCAGGATTTAACACAGCCTGATTTAAAGAAAATGCTGTTAATAGCCAGGCAGAATGATCAGCTCCTTTATTTGCGTATGCAGATATGAATTTTTAAAGTTACAATGTTTCAACCAGTGTATATCAACAGTTTAAGCGTTATTCTTATGACCAGGACGATGAATACCTAGACCTGCAGCACACAGTATAACAGGGGAAGTGAGAGATCTGAGAAGAACTGAAGAATTCAGGGCTTGGCAAAAAGGTTACATCTTGATAGATTTAATGCATATATAGATGTTTAGATATCCTAAACTTAAAGCCTGTACTTAAACCCTGTAGAAATTAAGAATGTGTTTCAGGGTTTTATGGGCCAGGCATGTTCCTGTGAATATGTTTTAATTAATTAGTTTTAAGTACAAGATTCAGGAAGCTAATGATGTGGTACTTGAAAGATCAAGGTTGCTCCTATATGCATCAGAACGTACTGATGCTGGATGGGAATTTTTAAATTGATTTAGTAGACAGTATAGAACAGATATTTATTGCCTGGTGAGTAAGTGCCGTGTGACGTAATTCTGCTAACCATCATGGAAGTAACTTTCATTCATTTTCAAGCAAGACTTCTGTGGCTCAAAATGTGTATAAAACATACTGACCTAAGCTCAGACTTACCATAAGAGGATTCTACTCCTGTTGAATTCAGCAAAATTACAGCTATTTTTCTGCAGGTCTGAATTCGGCCCTGCAGTTTTATTGATGCTGCGTCATCCCTGAGATAAAGCTCAGAGGCTCCCTGATCCTCTTGCTATGAGAAACAATTTTTACTCACCTATGGGCATTTTTGCTCTACCCATTATGTGCATTTTCCAAGCCATAACCTCCTCCTCCTCAAATAGATGATTCAATTTTTGTTCATTTTATTTTTAAGTGATCTCCTGGGGATGGGGGGAATTTCTGTGCATGCAGAACAACTGTTAAACTGAGTCCTCATTATAGTAACATCAAGTGGCTGGTTTAAACTGCTGACCACCCATCTGAGTCATTATGCTAAATGTTCTTTGCTTCTGGGCACCGCCCTCTCTGTGCGTGCCACAGTGATGTGAGAAGAAACGCAGAGGTTTCTGTGGGATCTTGACGTCTCCCCCAAAGCACCAAAGGGCATGGAGTGCCAGGGTTTGTAAGTTAGTCTCTTCCTATAGACGTGAATTCACCCGATGGGTCTGCTGGTACAGTGCAGTCACAAAAATATATGGATCAGAAAACCAGAGTAGAACTGGAGTAAGTTTTAATCAGTTGTTTGTTAATGTGTGCGTATAGTTCAGAAATTATGCCTTTGAAAAAGTAGTGTGCAGGTAACACGAACAGTACTTTGACTCCCAAAATATACTGCAGTATAAAACATATATAAAAATATATGTTTTATATA
>NW_009598126.1:0-550 GCF_000690535.1 Cariama cristata | reverse complement strand
CGTCGTACAGGAAAAGTGAGGGAGCATGGAAAACCTGCAAACGTCAATGGGAAGAAAGGGTTAAATAAGAGTGGCAGGGAGCATAGGGTTTAGGAAAGGGGCAATGGGTAATTTGGGAAAGAACACTAAGTATTGGTGAGGGATGTTAGCCACAGGAGCTCAAAGGAGGAGAAGGTAAATTTTCCACAGGTGATGGTAAGAGAAGACAAGGTCATGGGCAGGGGGGATACAGACAAGAGAAGGAAGAGCATTGGGACGACTGCTAGGCAGTGTGGGGCAAAAAGCCCGTGGTAATTCCTCTACTCTGGCTCCTGCGCTTGGGCGTCTCTTTCAGAGCAGAGCTGTAGCCAGCAGAGGAAGAGAGGACATCATATTGCTCCCTTCTCACAGGCTCTGGGAGGCAATTACAGGTACGTGGTGTTGCAGTTAGTATTAAAGTCAATCTAGTTCAGTGAGAGAGATTACTATCTCCTGATTTGGGTTTAGTCCAATGTTTCTAAGACAGAAAGCAGATGTTTTTAAGCTTAATTCTCTGACAAAAGCAGAACCT
>NW_009598125.1:0-19602 GCF_000690535.1 Cariama cristata | reverse complement strand
ATATTTAAGAAGAGCTAAATCTGCTCTTGCAAACCACTTAGAATTTCTAACATCCACATGTGAAATGTCAGCTTTTCTTTTCAAAATTGTGGTCGCATAGAAATAAAAAAAAAAGATGTTTTAGTAATGGGATACAGAATTGAAAGCTGGATTCTAAGCAGGTAGTACTTTTTAAGATCTGTCTCCTGCCTGGCCTCCAGTTGCTGCTCCATGCCATCTTCAGATGGTCTTCATGCACCAGGTACAGCAGCAATGGCGTTGAATGCTTACATTTAAGCTGAATCGCACTCTATGAGCTTGTGATACGCTTAAAGATGAGAAGAAGTTATTATCTATTGGGCTAGGATACCCAACTTGGGCTTCTCCAGTGCCCGTCTTGTTTCTTGAATGGAGCATTCAGGACTTTGTCTAAGATGTCTTTGTTATCATAGTATATTATAATTATAATACTGGAGGGTTTAAAAAAAAAGAAAAAAGGAAAGTATGGATAGACCAAACTTCTATGAGTTTATGTTTAGTCTAGTTGAATTGAGGAAAAGGAACCTTTTTTCTGATTTAAGAAACCAAACTCTTATGGGTGCAAATATATAATAGAAAATTTTACTCAATTAAATGTACAGCCCAAACATTTAGTTATTTTTATAGTTTCACTTATCATTAATGATAAAGCATCATTAAAAATAGCTTTTTGTTTTCCTTCCATTTTGAGAACATTCAGCTTTCTATGCATTTTTAATTGGGCAGATATAAAAAGAATGTGGGAACTTAGTATGGGAAATTGAAATAGGATCCTATTTAGATTGTGTAGACTCAGAATTGAACAGCCCTCAGAATTTAGAAAGCATATTTGTTTCTTGAATTAAGTGGTGCATGTGTAAGTCAACTTCCCTTAAAAAAAAACATCAGTGTCTTCATTCAGGCAGCAATTGTGGAATGGCATGGAATACCAGTTAAAGGCATCTCTGTTTCAGGTGCCTGCAATGGACCTCCTCACATCTGAAACCATGGCCTGGAAGGGATAAAATAGAAAACCAATAGACTAGAATAAAATAAAAATTAAAGAGAGGGAGAAACAAAATAGAACCTGATGGTATTCAGATTGTTTTTCATCATCAGGTTTACCCATGGTAAATGTGGAAATACGACTGATACGTGTGATGATGTGGTCGTTAGTTGTAGAACATAAGTCGCGGTGGTGTGTGTTGTTGAGTTTTTACCTCCGGTTTGTCAAATGTGGAATACAGGATCGTTGTTCGGGAAGGTGATGTGAGATAGCTACGGCAGCCGAGTTGCCCACAGTCAAAGGCAGCGACAGCAGTAAAAAAAAGTGGGCAGTCAATGGCCTTATCCTGTGTTGTCTGAAGACTGCGTTTTCCTTCCAGCTTCTCCTCAGCATGCTTGGAGAGATTAAAATGGGGCGTTTTCCAGAACTCATTGATGATTTAATCGAATCTGTTAAGATATACCTTTATATAATGAGTATCCATCTCAGCTCAGGGCAGAAAGCCCAGTCAGCACTCAGCAGGCCAAGAGAGATTTAGCCTACAGATATCACCTCAGTTCTCCTGCTTAACTCTCTGTTAAAAGTAATTAAAACATTCAATGATAAAAGAAAAAATCTGTAATTAAAATCATAGGGCTGCGTCTAGCCATGTACAAGGCAGAACTGCTCGTGTCCTTCCATTGCCTTGTACAAAACCACATAAATTTGGGGGGAGGGAGTCTTGGGCAATGGTTGAGTTTTGACCCATAGTGTTATGATGGGATATTTTTTTAATTCTGTAGGAGCTTCATCCTTTTCTGGGCAAAATAAAATTTGAGCCTTCAGCTTTTTATGTGAAGACTGTTCTGCTTCACAGAATTGAATGATTTTTAACTGTGGTTTAATATCAAAATAAATGGTATATGATGCATCTGTGTGAACGTCATTTCCATTTTTATAGATATGAATCAGTGTTTCTTTCATGTTTATAATAACTGCACCCTTAATTTCTCACATATGATGACATTTGAAAAGTGGCAATGTTAAAGAATATTGGAGCAATCTAATAAAAGATATTTAAGGTATCTAAATATGGTCAGATGACTTCGTTCCTACATTTAAACGAAAAAAAAATCAAACAACAACAAAAAAATGCCAAACAAACCCTTTGACTGCCTTTTTTTGTATTCAAGACTGAACATTTGAAAGTTAAACAGAATATTGTGTTCACCAAATTGAAGGTGTATTGATGCAGAAGAGAGTATATCTAGGGTAGCATCCTGAAAACTTGCACGGTTTCTAAGTAGCTTTTGAAAGCAAGGTTGTTTTCCTGCAGAATGGAAATAATGTTTTGCCAATCACAAATTGATTACCAAATTTCAAATATTTACTTACAAGAAATCTATTCATTAATTCGCTGGGTTTTTCATTGACTAAAGTCAAGAATTCTTGTACAACCAAAGCATTTTTAGATTAATTCTCAAATTCTATAATTTAATAAGCTTTAGAAACAAGATAATTCCCTATATTACGGTATTTCTGGTATTTGGTTATGAATATGCTAATATAAATTAGTATATTCTGACATTTGCGAGTGTGAGAGATTGCATTTAAATAAAGTACAAGGAGTCACTCCATCTGCATTCTCTATAAACCTGCCTTCTCAGAGCGATGAGCCCTCTTTATACTTCCCTCTACGTGTAAACGATGCTGAGGCTGAGATTGCTGATGGGAGATCCTTCAGAGCACCTTATAAAATCTTCTGCAAATAAGGAATACTTGCCCATTACTGCTACTGGTAGTCTTGGCTTTTTGTGAAGTGTCAGATTTTTCAAAACGACTATGGACTCTTGACTGCGTAGTTCATAAGTTCTCAGATTGCTTTCTCTTGCACAAAACTATTTACGGTGCTGAGTAACAGGAAATGTTGATGAATGAAAATTCTCCAGCCTCGTTGCTATAGGCGCGTACACTGTTGCCCAGATAGATCTGTTTTCCCTTCATGCAGAACTGCTTCAGATGTGCTGTTGTGAAGCTTCCAGCCTTCCTAGCCTAGTTGAAGCTATAATTTATTTAAATACTATGAAAGTAACGTTCAACTCCTCATGACAGTTTGCAGTGACTGATCTCTCTGTGTGATCTCAAAGTAGCAGAAACTGCAGTTCAAGGTGGAATTGCAGTTGCCAGTGTTCATTTGGTGTCACTGGAGGGTTTCGAAGTGAAAGGATCTCCAAGTTGCATGGGATGGGTCATTGTCATTGCCAGTCTAAATCCGTGCCCGTCAGCCAGCAGTTCTGCCATCCCGTGTGCCGTTCCACGGTCAGCAGCCGATGGTAAAAGGGTTTACTGCATAGGTTTTGGTTTCTTCTGATGTAATTTTCATGGACTGTTACTGAAAGGATTTGACTCCTTTTGAAAAACAACAGTAGTGGAAATGCAACAGAAATTGTACTTTGTCATCTCTTAAAGTTGTCGTAAAAGAAGCTTAGGGTTCTTCATGTGTGATTTCCCATGGGCATTTGTCCCTGGAGCTCATGTTTTGAAATTTTCTTCAGAGATTCTTCTGAAGAACAATTCTATTTCTAAGGTTTCAGCAGCTTTTTAGCAGTTGATGAATGACTGCTCTGTGATTTTGGTTTGGGGAATGTTTGCCTTTTTCCTGATGTCTTCTTTCCTGCCATATATATTCTTGCAGCCTCTTATGAAACTTCTTTGTTCATTTTGGTACTACAGCTGCTTCTCATTGAAAAGCCCATTTTTAAGATACCTGATGCCTATATAACATCTGCCTGTAGTCTCTGAAGCTTTTATAAATACAATAAATAGTTACTCTGTCTAGACACGTAAGTCATTTGTGCTTCTACACTCTCAATTCAGTATCACTACTAGATTATCTTTATTGTTGCCTATTTGTAACTTTTCTTCCTCATTTACCCAATGTGCTACACTCACTTTATGTTCAAAACCTTGACGTTGGACATACTTTCCAATTGTTTCAACACCTCAGTTACTTTTTTTTTTACCTATTCTTTGATATACCAGATAATACTAATAAATATATTTTGTCTGTATTTCCATTAATCTGCTTTCTTATTTACAGGTTCAAGCACGAATTTACAGTGTACATATGTATGTATTTTAAACAACTTTAAGATATGTTATCACTCAAAATACTAATTAATGCAATTATTAGTCTGCATAATTACCCTAAAAGTCGTACCAGTTCTTCGCCATTTTTATATTTTGTGGCCTCTTAATTTATGTTTACACCAGAGCTTACCTTAGTATTTACTACTTACATTGATTTTAAACAGTCGTGAAAACGGAGGTTCTTTTCCCAAATGCAGCAGTAGTTTGTGACTTCTTAACTAAATTGTCAGATATCCCTTAAAGAGGAATCCTGAAAGTATTAATCAACTCTGAAATAGTACCCTTGGGTTCTAAACTTTGGGTCTACTTTTCTCTGTGGTTTTTTTTTTTTTCACTTCCCTGTTAGAGACTGTTAGACTCTTAGACACTGTTAGAGATTGACTGAGGAAGTAGTTCAGATTTTAAAATTTAGTAGTCTAACTATTCACACTGAGGTTGAAGTTTGTGACTCCATCTTGAGATGAATGAAAGTTGTTTTAAAGGACGAAGTAGTAACTATATTGTGCTTTACACGAGAATGATTTTGACATGAGAATGTTTTACTTGTGTTGAATATTTTTAAACTTTACACATATAATATGTAATTGCAAAATTTTAATTAAAAATTTTATTATTCTATATCATGTTTTTTTTTTCTCTGGGATTTAGTCAGCCTTACGGGAAAACTGGTATTGAACTATGGCTGTAAAAGCTTAAGGTGGAGCAGAACCTTCAAATGCTATGATGTTCTTGGTCTTGTCTCAAAATTGGTTCCGGTTGATCAGGGAGTAGGGTGTAATTCATGAGCTAAGCTTCTGCCTATTAAAACTTGAAAAATAGCCCACTGTTTCTTGAACATTAACATTTTTTCATTTTTGGAGAATTTTCTGTTCTTTGTTTATAGCTGGAGTCAAGGCTTGCTTTCATCATCTATCAATCTCAGCTTTGCAAAATTTCTGCCAGCTAGCATACAGACCTTTAACTAAGCAATGCGAAAGTTACCAATGAAGGATTTTTATTCTTCTGAGCAATATTTACCAAATGCTTTGCCTAGGAGATTAAAATAAACATGTGAAGGAAAATTTGGCTGAAGGTTTTGCAGGCAGACAGGCAGTGGTACTGGCTTGTACTGTCGGTACAGGCCATTCAAGCTTTACCTCTGCGGTGGACTGAGTGTGTCACGTTCTTTTGTTCGTTGTTTTGCAGTTACTTGGTCGTACTTTTTCTGAGCATCCGGTGCCTGTTTGATGCAAGCTTTGCCCACAATTTTGTGGAAGAAGATAAATTACGTATCTACCACATTGACATGCAAGAGTGGTGACGGAGCATACTTCAGCTTTTCCACCTGTGGCGCAACTGGTTAAGTGTTAGAGAAGATGAAAGTCAGAAGATAAAATCATATTGGACATGAGAACTGGAAGTGCATTAGGCCAAGAGGTTCCTAATGTGAGGAACTATTGCCAGGCTAAAAGGAGGTAGTAGTATTTTTAGTTTATAAGATTGTTATTGATGTAAAATAAGAAAATAAGGGATGGTGAGGAGAACTCACATCAGTAGAGAGAATACACAGGTGAATATGAATGTGATTTAATTTTGAGGATGAGTGGATGAAGAAATTTCAGGAGCCCAAACAAATGAGATCAGAGATAAGAGATCGATTTGGGGCTGCAGTGGCAGAAAAGCAAAGCTTGAAGAAGAGGGAGGAGACTAGGGAGAAGAGTTGTAAAAATAATTAAATTCATAAAGCTGCTAGTTTTTAACATAAGCAAAAATCTCAGTCTCATGTTGTTGGCCTTTGTGTCTGAACTCAGATTTGTGTGTGGAGGGGAGGAGGTAGCAGTCTACGTTTCTCCTTGTTCTGTGGTCTGAAGAGGTCTGTTGGTTTCTTCAGGATTGGCCTTTGTGTCTGAACTCAGATTTGTGTGTGGAGGGGAGGAGGTAGCAGTCTACGTTTCTCCTTGGTCTGTTGGTCTCTTCAGGAGAGCCGGGCAGGGTCAGGTCTGGCCCATCTGTACCCCTTTCTGTATCCCCTCTGTGACAACGGATGGTGCAGGGGCTTAGCAAAAGTGGATGTATAGAGATATACTTCATTGATTATCAGAACTTCAGATACCATCAGACATCTGGAAATGAAGCTTGGACTCGCACCATGTGTTTTTAGTAGTTACTAATGGATCTGTAGCCCATAACTACTGTTTCCTTTTGGAAGGCATTTGTACTTCTGTCCTCCACAACTTCCTATGGCAGCATTAGGGATGCTCTGATCACTCAGTATATTGTTTTTCTGAGTATAGCAACATCTTCCTCTTTATATTCCTTAGATCACACAGAGGTTTTCAGTATATAAACAAGTGTGTTGGAAATCTCTTCGTACAGGAGGCAAGGTCTGGGAGGCTCTGTGCTTGTAGCTGCTCCTGGCTTCTCTTACTTCCCACCGTCATGCACACTCTTGCATGAGATCCTGCTGGAGCGACCGCTCGCTCTGGGAAGATAAGTCAGTATCCTTGAGACCTTCAGGAAAATACCTGATAGGAAGCATTGGGGAAGAAGCTGGGGAGAAGCACTGGGGGAACCTCGAGCGGGTTTAGTACATGCTGGTGATGTAGAAGGAGGCAGATGAGAGCATCCAGGGAGACAAATGAGGGATTTACATCTTGGAGCTATTTTAGACTATGTTCTTCTCCGTGGGGAATTCCCATTCAGCTAAGAATGGTGCCGCTCTTGGAAAGTATTTTACTGAAGATTTGTGATACAATTTTATATTAGAAACTATAGTTAAGCTGTAGAATGTAGAAAATACTACAAGAATTATCCATCTTGTCAAGCCTTTTAGACATGAATGACTGTTAGTATTGCAGAAAGGGGAACTGTCAAGGTAGCATAAAGTTAACACAGGAGTTTAAGGACAGCCTTTTAAGTATCTGTATTAATGACTTCGAAAAAGCTATCCTGACGAAGTTGGGAGCCATCACTACAGGGGAAGAACAAATAGGGCACGAGACCCAGCTGCCTGTGTCCCTACTGCTTCCTTTTGCATTAGTACTCACCTTTGTATAACCAGAAAATGAGTAGAAGCTCATCTCTTACCCTCCTCCCCACTCCCCCAGAGTAGGTTTCAGTCAGATGAGGTGCTCAGCCTGACTTGCCGTGGTTCATTGTGTGACCCTGTAAATGCCAGTGCTAGCAGGGGGAGGTAAGGGGAATGAACGAGTGGGCTTGTGGAAGAGTAAAACTGCCCTTTTCAGAAGTAGCATAGACTTACATCGAATGAAGTAAGGGACTCTGGAAACATTACCTAAATTTCAACATAAAATGAGCTGGATTTTGAATGGCTGTTCATCCAAAGGTGTTTGAATAAGACGGTGTCAGGCCAGATGCCCTTTAAAAGGGAGAGAGGGATGCCCAAACCAGGTCTGGTGCCTAGCTGGATGGTGATGACTAGAGGGCAGCGAAGTACGGTCCCTTGCAAGAGCCTCGTAATATGGAGGAAGTCAAGGCAGTGGTGGCAGGATCGTGTGCTTGTGGTGATTTGCGGTTACAGGGTGGGTAGAGATGGAGAGAAAAAGAATATTGTTTTGTGTTGCTGTAGTCTGCTGTAATGCAGCTGGGATTTGGGAACACATGTACTTCTGTACGTTTTTCTTCACCTCTCTAATAGGGCAGCAAGTTCACCTCTAAGCATATTAAAAGCAAAGATTATGATGATGACTAAATTGTAATATTATTTACAGTGAGTGGTAGCAGACCTAAGAAATCTATAGCATCTGTACCTTTTGCTAATGACAGTGGTGACTCAACAACAAACTGATATTGTAACCTTAGCTGCCTAAAAGGACCCAACTTACTTTCAAGAATATATCCTTATGTTTCAAAAGGAAAAAAGAAAAACTTGCTGAGGTATTGAGATTTGTTGACAGTATCTCTTGCTCTTACCGTGAACAGAATTCAGAATGTCTCAGACCTTGACAACCAAGAAATGAAAAGTTATGGTACAAGAAAATCCAGATTTAAATCTTCCCCTGCTGAGCTGCTAGTAGCAACTGGAAATTATTTGCATGCTAAGATGTAGTTGCAGTGAGTAGTGGAAGGAGCGGTTGAAATATCTAAATGGAGCTGTTGATTGGATTTAAGGAGATTTATTAAACTTTTCCTGTTCACCACATGTACCGTCTTTCTGCATGTTTATGCTTCATTTCTACAGTAAACGGGGCCCATTTTCTATCTGTGAGATGAATAGGAGATAGACTTGTGGGTTTACTGGTATTCAGTCCAAGTACAGAGTTGATTGTCATCCAGAGAGAGGGAATTATAAAAGTACATTTCTGCCTGGTTGGAGGATATGGAGAAGGCAGAGGCAGACTTGTCCTGGAGGTGCACAGTGAGAGGTGATGGACACAAGTTGTGAAAGAGGAGATTGCAGTTAAACGTAAGGAAAATTAAATCACCGTGAAGATGGTTGGTCACTGAAGAGGCTGTAAAATCTGTGTCTTCAGAAGAGTGTGAAACTTGATCGATCAGTGACCTGAGCATCCTGATCTAGTTGGACCTCCTTTGAGCGAGAGGTTGGGCTGGACATTTCCAGAGGTCTTTTCCACCTGGCGTGTTCTGTGATTCTAAGCTATAGTAAGCGTAGGTTTTCTGTGGAGTAAGTGAAACATGAGGTTGTAGGCCAGGTGTACTGCCCGAGGTCAACAGACGTGTTGTATGGGTAACTCTGGCGTGTGACCATGATGACTGTAGTATTTGCAGGCCTCCACCTCTGGTCTCTCTGTAGTTACCTTCTTGTCCTCTGCTTATGATAAACTACCAAAAGAAGCTCATTTCTATTGGCGTGTTGTCACGGCCTGCCTTTTGCCGGCAGAAGTGTTTTTATGATGAATTACGTCAAGAAGTTAATTCAAATTATAATTAGTACAGCAAGAAAACAGGTTAGTTTTAAGGGTCAGTTCCTGGTGCAGTTCATTGGTCGTGTTAGTGCTAGGAGAAGGGCGAGGTGTAGGGCAGAAAGGGATAAAATACAGAAAAAGTAGGACTGCTTCCTTCAGCGATTGAATGTGAAAATGCAAAAATCTGATATCAATTTCTGATAGATCATAAACTTATATTTACTCTATGATAATTATTTTTTCTTGATGCAAAATGTTGGGTTTTTTGCCGTAACACTGTTTTCAAATGACCAGGAATATCTGTGAACATACAGATGTTTGTCTAGGTTGATTTCGTATAAAACCATATCATTGTATATTTACTTTGCAAAGCAAAAATGTTTAGAATTTCTATGAGTAGGGTTTTGGTTTTTTGGTTTGACAATATTATTTTGTGTATATTTTCATGTGTGCATATATTTGCTATACCTATAAGTTACCAAAATCAGAGGATCTCAGGAAATACCTGGTTTCTTAGAATATTAGTACAAAAGGCTCATACATCATGGCATGTGAGCGCTAGACACAAGTATCAAATTTTAGGACCTCGGTGCAATCCACAGATATCAAATTTTAGGACCTCAGTGCAGTCCGCTGAAAAGGATGTAACTGGTTGCATGACTTATAGCTGTGTCTGTGTGGACACTCACTCCGAGGGATTCCAGCCAGATGATTTAGTATTGCTACTTCTGGGCTAAAATGGTGGTTTGCCTTATTTATCGAAGACACCTGAATGTGCCTTTGTCTGGTCTCTTAAGGAAGTAATGTTATGGAAAGACTAAGAGAAGAGAAGAGGCAAGACAAGACTTAACAGCCTACGTATATCTAAAATTGTAAACAACTGAAGATAAAAAGGAAATATTCAGGCTAGCGTAGGGGCTTATAGCTAGAAATAAAGCAGTGAAATGAAGAAAGAGAAGATTATGGCGAAATGTCACGAAAGAGCATTCTGCAACAGTAGTGGTTTTTTAGATGACTCTTCCAAAGAAAGCAAAGAAAAAACTGAGGACAAAGGCCCTTTTTTGCTTTTTCTTTTTTTCCCCGTTTCTTTCCTTCAGCTTAACCACTCAATGTAAAAGAATCTCATATGGGTATATAAAACAATATATTAAATTTTTGAGGCATGAATGTGAATCCCTGCATCCTTGGGAGTTGCTGTGATGATGCCGGAATGCCGCACAACTTTACAGAGCCGAAGGCGCGCTCTTTGCCATCGAGATCTCACAGTATGAGGTTCTGATCTTGCCGGTGAGTCGATGGCCGTAGGTCTGTGCACAGGCGGCACTTCCCTGACTTTGTAGGAATGGAGAGGTCTGGGTAGTTCAGGATTTTGTTTTAGAGAGATTGAAAAAAATGAGAGGAGAAACTGGGCTGAAGTGGGTAGAGAAAAAGGGAGGAAGATAGGAAGAAATTATGAATAGGAGTTTTTTGCTTTCTTTTTTGAATGCGTATGAGTGCTGCTGCTTTATTTACCATCAGTGGGACCTAGATGGCAATTCTACTAGTAATTTGTACTATTTAATTTGAGATTAGAATCATTCTAAAAGAGTAAGAAGGGAGTATATATTTGTGGTTTGTTAACCACCAACGGGAGGTAAAGAAATAACAAACCAAAATCCTGAATTTAAACTTTTAAATAATGATAATTTTTAACAATATCATTATTTTCACATGGATACTCTTAGCTAAGCTTTTGAAAGCTTTAGATGTCTTTCCTGAAAAAAAACTTCTAGTAGTATCTCCAGTGTCATAACATTCTCGCAGATCAAAATTGCTTTGGTGGTTTAAACTGGTGATTTAAACTGGCATTGGCAACGCCGCCGTGAAAAGCATACTTTGCAGTTTTCTCCAGCAGCCAAGATAGTTGGAGAAGTTTCTGCCCACTTCCTCTCGGCCATTCATTCCTTCTCCACATGAAGGTTTTCTCTCCTCTTTTACTTGCACCAGTGAAAGTGCTTGTGGTGGTCTGTCTGTGGGCTAATGAAATGGTGCAGATAAAACCAATTTTTTTGGTGTGTTTTTATTGGGGGGGGGGAGAAGGTGGTTAGCTGGATTCTGCCAAATTTCCTCCAATAGGTTCAATTTTTGTTTCTTTGGCGTTTTTGTGATTGTTTTATTTGTTTGTCGTTTGCTGTAAGCCCAAATAATTTCAGTGCTGTGGTTTTCAGTGTGGCTCTGCAAATATTTGGCTGGGCGCATTGGGGCAGTTGAAGTGCTGTAAGGGCCAAGTGGGTAACACGCAGCTGAGGACCGAGCAGCGATTCTGTAACAGGCTTGGTGCGGGACAAGATGTACATGCAAAAGTGCCCTTAGATTTTTCTCCTTTACCCCCTTATATATTTCCAGTCTTCTACGTATCCCAAATAACCATTAGAAACTGATTAAGGAATCTGTTAAAATAAGCAGTGCTTCCAAGAAACTTTATAGTGCTGTAGCTGAAGATGAAGGTCATTTCTAAAATTGTTTGAAATTACTAGAGCTTATTTTCAATAATACAACAGTAAACTTGGGGGTTTTTCCTTTACTTTCTGCTCTTCTCTGAGTTTGAGCAGTGTTCCAGCTGAACTCTGAAATCTGCCAGTCGTCACTTCCAGCCTGGTAATGAAGTGTCACCTGGGTGAAACTGGAGACTAGCCTGGCTCCAGACCTCTGAGGTATTTGCTCCATATTTAAAGAAGAGATATTATGTGATATTTTGTCCGATGTAACAAAAATAGTTAAATCTCTCCTTAAGATTTATAACACAACTTTTCCTTGGGCTCAAATGCCTCCTTGCTTCCCCGAGAGGGTCTCATTGAAATGCAGACACTTCATCTTTCCCTTTTTTAGAGAGCAACCTGTCTTATCAATTACTTCCACAAAACAGCATTTACTACGAATACCATTTCTGCTGTTAGACTGTGAAGAGACGAACTGCATGCCTGATATGTCTGGATACTAAGGAAGTTAAGCAACACAATCCTTCTAATTCCTCCTGGCGACTGTGAAACAGGGATGTGATGATCATGGTTCTCCTGGGAGAAGTCTTAAAAAATTAACAAGGTCATTTTCTTAACAAAAATTTCCAAACCTCATTTTTAACCAAGTAGGAAGGGAATACTGCTTTTATCTGCTTCTGACTTAATTGTCCATGCGCCTGTTGTGGAGATGTCATCGTGTGATAGTGGTGCTGCTAACGCCGAGAGGTGCCTCTCAGACCCCCGGGGGGGGAATAAGGCCGTTTCCCTGAAAGATTTTCTTTTTAGTAAAGATAAGATGGAAAGAGTAATGATGGAGACAAAACTGATAAAGGCAGAAATATCAGTAGGAATGGCAGGCTAAAGCCAGAATTCTTAAAGCTGCATTAGATGCCTCTTCAGAGCTGGAAAGGCCATTCAGAAGAAGTTACCTGCATCACCAAGTCCTTTAATAGCAGGTGATCTTTTATCTGCAGAAGAATAAAGAGCGCTGAGTTCTTAACGGAGTGTGTCTTAAAGGGGGATGTCTGGCGGCGTGAGTCAGGTTGGCCTCCTGAGCTCTGGAAAGCCCAGGTAGCCTAGAGAAGCTTGGTATCACTGATTGTCTGAAGGTTGGATGCAGGATTTGAGAGCCGTACAGAAACACGTACTCCCTCCCTGATGCCTAAATCCACTTTGTTAATAGTGCAAAATTACAATTGAACTAAGCTGATTAAATGGCACAGTAGATTTGTCACACAGAAACAGTGTCGTTAATCTGGCAGCCAAATATATTGGAGGGGAAATGAAGTAGAAAAAATTACAAAGTCCGTCCAGAATTATGATTTTCCTTATTTAAAAAAATAAAAATAAAACAAAGGCAAAAACCTACTGAGGCTTTCTTTTTTTATGTGCCTAGAAAGCCTGCTTTTCAAGAAGGTGGGCCAGTGAACTGGGAGGAAATAGGATTTTATCTAACCGAGGAAGGAATACAGGCATAACTTCAAATAAACTTGCTATTAAAAAAAATTACGTTAATACATTTAAGGAGTATTCTGAAGTTTCTTGGAGTGATTTGCAGGTTCCATGGGACTGATCTGTATGTACTGCGCACATAGTTGAGAAGGGAGATAAATTCCTTTCGGTTAGAAGTACAATCATCTCACAAGGTATTTTTTTATTAAATTAGACTTGAGTAACTAAATTGCTCCTGATGCCTTTTGTGGATGCTCCTAAATCATCAGCTAAATAGCAGCTGATCTAAGTTTGGCAAAAAGAAGAAATGAAGTTTTGGAACATTATATTCGTTGTTCCTGATAGTAATCAATCAGAATTTGATACTTGTATACGGTCTTGTTTTAAAAGCATTGTAATTATGGCAGTGCTACAAATCTTACGTTAATGGAGGAGGGAAAAAAAAAGTAAATATGACCCATACTTTGAGCTCAGACATTCTGTGGATGTTGCTTTTAGAATGAGTACTGTTTCCCTTAATTAAGGTAAACAGCAGGATTAAAAAGATTGCTTTCCCAACTTTTTTCTAGTATCATTAGAAGCAAAAGCAAAGCATATACTGGCTTACCTGACCAATTAGCAAATTGTTTTCATCTGTTATTTCCTGTTTAATTCATGCTTCTGATAACTATTCTTTGTCTTTAGAAAAATCTTTCCTGTGTTCTAGGGGTCTTTTTCAAAGCAACATTCAGACAATGAGACATGTTGGTATTTAGGCCATGTCCCCAGCTTTCATCTGCTTTTCCTTACCTTTCATGTTTGTTTTTTCCCATTGTCAGAACCTGCCGTGCCTCCTCTTTGGTATCCCTAGCAGCAGCTGGTTGTGTATTTGTTTCAGGAGGTGGGTGGCCCTTCTGTCCTGCTCTTTTCCAGACATCAAGGCGAAGGGAAAGCGGGTAGAGTAATAGGTATATGTGGATGTCGGGCTTATGTGTTCAGATCCGTGCATTAAAAACATTTTAATCTTACATAAAATGTTTTACTAGATTTCAATTTGACGGTGAACATGCGCTGCTAATATAAAGAAATATTTCTCTGTTAAGTCTTGTGGGATTTGGGGGCACTTGTGAATTAATTTGTTTCTAGGGGTTCCGTCAAAAGAGAAATCCTTTATAAAACTGCAGATGTTAAAATACAGACAAAAAAATTATTCTTGTTCTGGGAAATTATTAGCAGTTGAATATTGAAATAAAATGGAGAAAAGACCCCTGAAACCCACTGACTATGATTCTGAGGTTTCAGAGAAACACTTTTCCTAGACCTTCTTTCTGGTTCCTTTCCTTAAGAATAAATATTTACGAATTCATGGAAATATCGGTATAGTTTTACTTACAATTTCACCAAGAGTTATTACTTAAACATTAAGAGAAGTCAAGTAAATGACAATGACCGGGAGAACGGACTAGTGCAGCCATAGGGGAAGCCCCCAGCCGTGGTGGTACCTGTAAGCAGGCAGAACAGCTCGCCCTTTCATGCTGCGATGAATGGATCTATTACACTGGGAAATCCAGCAATTCCGTAGGAGTTTTGATTTCAAGTCTTCTACCTAAAATGATTTCTGAGGATTTAGCAACTGCCCTGTTCCGAATCCCCCTGCCACATGTTAGGAGCTCTGTACACACGCCGACACCCACGCTCTGGTCCAGCAGCATTTGCCATCCTATTTCTTGTAGTGCCATCACCCCATATACCTCTTCCTCTCATGTTTGTGGGGTTTTGTGGGTGGTTTGGGTTTGGGTTTTTTTGCTGTCAGGTAGGAAAGTCATCTGGCACAACAGGGATATTGAACTCTTTTGAGAGTCTGGCCAGAGGTAACAAAGGACTACTGCTCTACTGAATGGCACGTGTAATTGGTGCTGTCGGACATCTGGCTAGCCTGGTACTTGATATTAAGATATGACTCTGCTGAACAGATAACAGGGGCTCTAGGGATGTCCCTGTGTCCTTCCTCTTTTGGTACCAGTTTTCTACAAAGCAGTAGCATTCTGGGTATTGGTATTTAAAACGTGGTATAAAACTGCATCGTTTTGTGCTGAATAATTATGCTTCAGCTAAATGAATGGAAAAACAGTGTTAAATGGAAAAATACAGTTGAATGGAAACCGTCACAAGATCGGCCAATTAATACAATTTTTCTGTTGCATTTGGTTGCCTTTTCTGTTCTTTAAAGAAGACGGAAAATAAAACCAGAGACATATCTGAAAAGATACATTTTTTTCTTTTGCTGTGTAATCATCACAAATTCATACGTTCTTAAATTTACAGCATTTTGTGTTTCTAAATGTTTCTAATTTAGTTTTGGAGGAGAAGAATATTTCTTCAAACAATTGAGGCTCAACACTGCCATTTTTTCCATTTTACAAAAATGTCTCTGAAGAGATGTCAGTGTTTTATCTGCTGTGTAATGTCCTCTCTTCAGTTTTTGATTCAGTGTCATGATTTCTGGTATTCAGTGTTTGAAGACACAAAACCACTAATTATTTTATAATATTAAATGTCTGTACGTGGTTTTCTGAAAATCAACCAAAAATAGAACTGTAGTCCAACTTGTGACATCTTTGCAGGTTTAAAATGCAAGTACTGATAGGAAATAGCCATTCAGAAACTAAAGCTTTGTATCTACGCTTCTATAATGTGGTTCCTTCAGTTCTATAATGCAGTTCCTTCAGTCTTTAGTTCTATGTTTAGAAAAATTATTACTATGACATCAGTTCTCTACAGATTTGTTATAGACATAGACTACCCTGGAGCTATAAAATGCTGCTAGGGTGATAGCAACTGTCACAAATTGGAGGTGAATATTTTTGGAACCGTCTAAACAGCACGGGAAGAACATCATGTTATAAAGTACGGTGATATGTGCACAGTTATAAAAATATTTTTCTGTTTTCTTTCTTCAATCCGAAAGTAAACAATAGGTAGTATTCCTAATCCTTTCATTCATTTTTCCTGATTTATGCATTTTCACGTTTTCAAAAGAATGTCAACTATCTTTGCAGTGTTGTAACCACAAGATTACAGTTGACAGAAGTTTTGTATTTTGTTTCCAACTGTGTCGCCAACATACCAAGAGTTTGAGGAGGTCACTGAAAATCACTGCCACAGTTTTCTGTTAGTAGAGTAAGAACTCTGTCATCCTCACATGACTTGGGAAATGAATTTCGTTTGAGAGTATATTTTTAGATACGTTAGATGTTTGGATGAGTGATAGTATAGATGCAAAGTATTTTCTTTTGTATATGGAAATTTTAAAACATCAAAACCATCTTTTTTGAGAGATTGTTCAAATTTGCTGATGCGTCATCTTCACTGAAAGGTGAGGTATGTGTGACTGGTCATTTAGTGGTTATTTTAATTAGTGAGAATTCAAAAGAGTACTTGGGTAAAATGTGAGTAAATCTTTGACAGTGGTTACTTAACTACAAAGAAAGTATATGTTTACTAAACCCTACTCACTTCTATGACCTAGTTTGCTGTGGATAATAATTTTCTTAGGGCAGCACTAGGCTTACTTTTCCCCCTGGATAACTTAGGTGAATGAGGGATTCTTCCCATCTCTCATTTTAATTTCCGGCTACTCATAGCAAGGCAAGGCTCTTCCTGTTGGTGTCTGTAGTAACTCCTGGTTCCGACTCCGGCTTTGCTTTGGTCTGCTCCCTGTCCTCCTCCTCTTCCCGTGGAAGCGCTCAGAGTTCCCTCGTTTGTCATTCCTCTCTGATAAACTAAGAGTTTAAACCCTGCGTTCTTCATCTTCCTCTGGCTGTGGATGGTATAGATACTGGTTGGGCAGCCTGACTCAAAGACCAGGTGAGATGTGACAGAAATTGATGCAAAAGCTTCTGCATACTGAGTTGAAGGAGTCAGAACTTTTGTACTCGTGTAAAGCTCTCTAGCCTTAAAAGCATGCTCTACTATTAAGGTAGTATCAAATAAGTGAGAATATGAAAGAAAAGTCTAGATGCGGCGTTCACGTGTTAGCGAATGATGTGGCAGAATGTAATGCGTGGCGGGGACTGGAGTGAGGGGAGCTCACTTCCTTAGAGGTTGGGTTGATAAGGGGTTTTGGAGGGGGCTTTTTGTTTGTTCTACCCCTTGTGTAGGCTCAAGTATAGTTTTAGTTTCCTAAGATGTATAGCCTAAAGTCTTGTGATGCTTCAGGAGATGGTTGCACGTTAGACCATCTCCATGGAGAAGTTTGCTTTTGCTAAACGTAGAAGAAGAAGTTACACTGTTCAGCTTTAAAGAGAGATTAGCTGCTTAAAAAGTATTTAGAAGTAACCTAGAAAGGAAGGAAATGTAGGTATTCGTGTTTGGAAGAGAAATGGCATTTCTTTATAATGTAGTTGGTGTCTCATGGAGGGCTGGTTTCTTTCTTCCAGAAATACTGTTTTGTTTCTCAGAACTTTTGACTATACTGAAAAGTAAAGTGTCGGTTCTCCGTATACATAGAGAAAATACCGTTTTGTTTTTTATATATGCTTATAAATGTAATATTCATATTTATACACATATGGTTTAGACTTAAATATTGCCAAAAAAAAATTTATATAGGCAAGTATCTGTTACAGAAACAATGCCCAAATTGAAGCAACCACACCACAGCGTTTTGCCCCGAGGACTGCGGTGAGCTGCATCGCCAAGTCCCGCTTTGCTCAGCGCAATGACGAGGGAGGTTTCGTTAATGATGCGGGCCCGAGTGCTGCTGGAGAATGCTTGAGAACTGCAAAGACTGGCCTTCACCAGTGTACTAGTGATAAAATTAGCGAGCCTATCATACTTTTAGGTAAAATGTCATCTTTTTTTCTAACGCAGATTAGAAAGTTCAGTTATATTGGTGTCAATAAAATGGTAAATAACAGTTAAAAGCAGAAGAAATTCTTTCTTAGAACAGTATTGGAGTCACCTGTCATGCGATCTCATTAGTTCTCACTTGCACATCTCTGACAAAAAAAAAAAAAAGACCGACCTGGTTTATTTATTTCTCCCTAAGAACTATTAGTTTAAAAAAATATTGAGCCTGGCTTTTCTGCATTACTGTAGAACAACAAAAGGAAAACACATGTTTTTTCCTCCTAATTCTTTTCCAGTGGTAGCCTTTGCAACTGAGTTGAGTCATCTCATGGATTCTAAAATCGGAGAATGTAACCTTGTTAGGGATCGCGGTGTGTTTTGTGCAGTGCTTATTCCTGTTCCTTTCTTCCTCTTCTACTATGCACGTCAGGTGTGATCACCAGTACACGACGTACGTGTGTGTTTGTGGGTGTAAAAATAGAATGCTGGAAAACAAAGATCTCTTCAGTGTTTTTCAAATCTACGAATCCTTTACATTTGCCACTAAAAAGCATCTAGAAGAGATTTTCAGTTACCCTTGTGTAGTTGCATGTATTCTATTATGCATACTAAAATTTCTGACGTTTTCTGTGTACATTTATCTTAGTGTGAAATAATCTTCATACAACTAGGTTGTCTTTCTCGCAGCTAAGAAAAACAGACCTCCCAGAGGCAAAGGGCTGATGGAGATTGCAAAGGCTTTGTAGTATTTCTGTGGTAGTGCCTCTCACGTATTTCCCTTATCTAAAAGAAAATGGTCTGAGATTTTGCACCTGTCCAAGCTAATGGGTTTCTTTTTATACCTAAACATCTATATGAAGCTCAGGCATGTTTTTCACCCATGTGATTTAAAGTAACACGTGTAACTTCATCAAAGTTTCTTCTGATTTATACCTGTGCAGAAGTCGGCTCTTTCAGGAAGCTAATTTGTTGAAACTATTGCAAATATTTAATTCCTGAGGTTAGAGTGTCTTTTGTTTGCATTTGTGATATTCTAATTAAAGACAAACCCCCAGTGTGGGGTGGATGCGGACAGTTACCACAACTCACGGAGAAGCGAGGTTTCGTCATCAGAGCTCTGGACCGACCCAGAGACTCATCTCAAGAAACCCGGTTGTGGGGTCAGGGTGGTCTATGCTGTATCATTTTCTGCGTTTAAGTTATTTTTGTAAAATGTTTGAACAATACTTTCTGCCGTTGTGTCAGTTATAGCAGAAAAGCTACCTTACCCCAAATAATACAAAAACTAGAGTAGAAGAGCCATTTGCAGTGGGAACAAATGGAAAGCTGATGACATTAAAAAACCATATTGATGTTTTTACTTAGCTATGCAATATAATATTTAGGTTAAAAAGAAATCTGATGGTTTTAAGACTTAGTAGCACCCACGAGCATAAAAAATAATGTCTAAAAACAATTTATTATTTTTCCCCAGTGATTTTTGAACATTTTCTTTGAATGGTTATTGTCATGTGTTCAGACGGTTTAACTTATTCAAAGTTGCTGTTTGGGAATAAATTAACAAAAATATATTTGGGATTTAGAAAGTTTCATGTCTCAGAAGATACTAAATGTTGAGTTGTATCTAAATAAATGTTTTGTCCCCAGTCCAGGAAGAAATTTGAAAAAAAAAAAAAAACACAATATCAAAACAGATTCTTGCATTTGAGCAGAGACATATGTTTTGTGGGTTGGCACCAGACGAGGATGCAAAATCTTGTAGAACCAACTCTTCATACCCTAGGATAGTTAGAGGAACAACATTCAAAACAAGGTGCTAGAGAAT
>NW_009598124.1:0-559 GCF_000690535.1 Cariama cristata | reverse complement strand
TTCAGGATGGGAGTATTTGGGTCTGTTTTGTCCACACGGGCTGAGAACCATTAACGATGAGATGAGCGCTGCTTTAGGTCAAGTTTATTGATAGCTCGGTGATGGAGAGTTTTGAGTTCAAGGTTGTCCGCGAATAACTGAATGCTCGGGGGGGAATGCATCCGCGCCCGTAAGAGGTGCGGGGAATATTAAAAATGGAAATCATGACAAATTCTAACGTTCATCATGAAAAAGGAATGCAATTGTTGTTTTCTAACTTTCGCTTGCGGAGAGGTACCACTTTCAAAAAAAAAAAAGATTTTTCAGCCAATAAACCATTTTTTCCCAGCACAAAAAATCGCCCGGGCGCAGGTAAAAAAAGCCGAGGTAATATTTTACAGCCAAAAAAGATTCAAGCCGAATTGTAGGCCCCGGATTTTTATTGTTACAGCAACAAATAATACAGTGGAATGGCGGTGGGGATCCAGTTAACCCTCCCGCTCCCCGAGCCCATCCTAAAAGATAATAATAAACAAATTCGGGATTTCCTGGTCCGATCCTCTTATCTGACTTCTGAGGC
>NW_009598123.1:412-674 GCF_000690535.1 Cariama cristata | reverse complement strand
CCACCCCGACGGCCCCCCGAGAGCTCCTTCAGAGCACGTCCAGAGGCGGACCGACGTTCTGAGCAGTTTTAAAAGGTCTGCAGGGTAACGTCCTGCAGCTCAGCCACGCGCCTGCCTCCTCCATCAGCTCCGATTAGGGACACTTTTAAGTGCATCTTATTAACCTGGTAATTTATTGCCATTCATTAGTTTTCACAGCCTTGGCGGCGACAGACAATGCCTCAAGGCCTTCCCTCGCTTCCAAGCAAGACCCTGGTACAGT
>NW_009598123.1:0-360 GCF_000690535.1 Cariama cristata | reverse complement strand
GTGGAACTGCAGCCAGACGTAAGGGGATTCCTCTCCTGTGCTCTGGTGTTGCTGGAAAAACTACTCCCAAGGCGAGAACGGGCAGGACAAAGAGCGTGGCCTGAGCACAAACCCAACCGAGGGACGCAAGCGCACGTGGCGACACAGCCCAGGGGCGGACGGACACACAGCGATGCCTGCCGACGCAGAACAGCCTCGAACACGCTTTGGGTCTTGTTTTAAAGAGCATCACTGCCATGTTAAAAAAACTATTAAAGAATTGCATTGGGTTTTTAAAACTATCCTGGCTTTCATTGTATCTTTACTGTTCTCCCTTGTCCCATACAATCAATCAAAAGAAGCCTCAGTGTCGGCTGCCCC
>NW_009598122.1:370-598 GCF_000690535.1 Cariama cristata | reverse complement strand
GACGGAGTGCCTTCGGAAAGGGAGAGCCTCGGAGCCCGGAGTCTCGCTTTTCCCTGGTTTGGTACTTTAATAATAATCATTTCTCCCCTCTCCTTATTTTCATTTGGAAGCTTTCACTGTCAACCCAGACAAACAGTGCGCACATTTCACAGGTTTTATTCAAACAAAACACAACTTGGCTGTGAGTTAGCCCGGACCAGCAAAGCGGCGGCCAGAGCTTGTCCTGGG
>NW_009598122.1:0-294 GCF_000690535.1 Cariama cristata | reverse complement strand
GTGTGTGTGTGTGGGGGGTTGCTGTAGCCGCCCTCCTCTTCTTCCCCCCCTTCTCTCCTACTGCAATTCATTTCTGTTTGACAAGGCACAATAAAATCTTCATGTACATCCCTGCTCTTGTGTCTTTCTTGGACGGGGGGTGTGTGTTTGTTTTAGGAAACCACGGAGTGGCCGTGCTCCCGCTGCACGGGCGGGAGCGCTGGGGAACCGGAGCGGGACCCCGCCAGGTTACGGGGAAGAAGAAATTCATTCCTCCAAACCCCGCGAAATGCAACTTTAAAGCCCCCGAGATTT
>NW_009598121.1:0-13514 GCF_000690535.1 Cariama cristata | reverse complement strand
TGCTGGCCGCCACAACAGGGAGAGGGATGCCGTTTTCCAAATCCAGGGGTAGGAAGGGAACGGCTCATACCCCCACCGCCGCTGCTGCGCTGAAGCCCCGACAATCTGGCAGGGTTTCTTAAAAATCCGGATGAACCAATAAGTCACCTCAGCAGCTACGCAGTATCTGACACGTATTCCCAAGCCGTCTTTGGGCTGCACCAAACATTGTCAAGAAGGGAAATGTATCCTTATCAAAAGGATCATTTTGATCAGCAGTAAGAAGGGTGATCATATCAAAATGTATCCTTATCAAAAATGTATCCTTGCAAAAGTCGTAAGAGGGAACACTGAAACACTCTGTAAAAATCCCTAGGTTTGCATACTTTGAAGTAGCTTTCCTTCATAGGTGACCACGTCAAGGGCTCTGCACCTCTGCAAGAGTTTGCACTGAAAGGCGATGAGAAATACCTTGTTCTGTGCAGAGCAGGCAGCTGGTGTGAAAGAAGCAGAAACTTCTAGTTTGGGTAAGGCAGCTGCAGATTCATCCCACGGGCCTTCTTCTGTTCCAGGTAAAAGATATCTTTTTACACTTTTGGTAATTTCTTTGCCTTATGGAGGCACTTTATACCAAAAAAAAAAAAAAGACAATCGGCAGGTTCTGGTGTGAGGATAAGCCTCAGTAGTTTTACTTATAGGCAAGCAGTCATTTTCTAGGAGATGCAGCCGGCTCCAGTCCCACTCTTCTCGGAAGTGATTTATGTGAAAGCATTACTTATGCTATTTGAATGGAAAATAGTCTTAGTTTTCTAGCTGCAGAGAGAACAGTGGACAGAAAAGCTAGCTGACAGGAGTGAGGTGACATATTTAAAATCCATGCAGTTAAACAGTTTTATGTATGTGTATATAAACCCACTTTTTTATATTTGAGAGTGGAAAGAGCGGGGACAGACTGAACACAGGGTTTGGAATGGGTGCAAAGGGAGAAGATGCAGCCAGCAGGAGATGGGAAATACCACAGAATACATCATTCCGTCAGGTCAAATACCTGCTCTGATAAAAATAAACAAACAGACAAATAAATAAACAATCCTGCAGCTATTTTCATAGCATTTATGCTTGCCCAGAAGTGTGTTGCCAGTGAGAGAAAAGAGCAGGGGCAATCATTGTCAGAAGGGATGTTTTTTGAAGATTTAGGCTCAGCATCTGGCAATGGAGGTCTTGCAGCTGGACTCATCGTAAGGCAATAATTTCACTTCTCTCTTATGGGTTCTGATATCAGTAGAATGACACATTCTCAGTCATTTCTGTTTCTACAAAGATAATATTGGTTTACTTGTCCTAACCCTTGCTGAAGGATTCTTAACCCTTGGCCCGAAGGTTGGCCACATGCCCCGGGTGCAATACAAGTCCCATCTTACAAAGCTTTCAGATAGGAGACAGAGCTGTCTTCAACTGTGCAGGCCATCCACAACCCCTGCCATGTTGTCTCCTGTCCAGTCGTGGATAGGACACTGGCTGGAAGGAAGAAGGCTTACCTCAGGTTTTCACAGTGGGAATGAATAGCAAAGCAACACCCATGGCATAAAAGTGGTGGGAATTTTGCAGGAGAAATTGTTGCAAGTTATGGACACAACCACTGAAGTCAGCTGGCTATGTTTATATGAATACGAGGTTTGGCTGCACCCCTTGGGAAGCCCCCTCCTGTTCCCAGTCCCCATGAGCTCAGCTTTGGTGGCTGATGGGCCCTGAGAGCCGAGTTCCCTCTGCAGCCCCGTGTGGCACAGCCTCCTCTGCCTCACTGGAGCTGCCTGTTCTCAACGGCTGCTTCTTTTCAACTGTCCCTTGGACCTGCACCACTTCTTGAAATACCTCCTGTGGGTATCAGTTTAAGTTTTTGCTCAAGTTGTGAGTTTGACATGGGACTTGCATCCTGCTGATCTGATGGAACTAACTGAGAGATGATTGTCGCTCACCTATACTTACTCATTGCAGAGCTTATTCATTAACACCAGGATCCTGTTTTTCTTTATCTGCCTATCCCCTGCTCTGTAGCTCTTAGTACAAAACAAGGTGAGGATTTCAAGGCTGGCAAAAAAAAATCTTTCAGTGATAAACACTGCCTGATTATTAATGTTGGGCAATGTTTTAAGCGTAACAAAAGATTAGCTCTTTAAATACTTATGGAAGTCTGACAAAGGTGGAGCAGAAAAGGACTAACAGCTGACATAGCCAAGTTGTTAATTATCTTTGTAGGACAGAGAAAAGTTTAAGGTATAGTGTTTGATTCAGCTTCTATTTTTATGGAGGAATGATTGAATAGTTTGTAACAGATCTTGCTGTGTTCTTCCTCGAGTATAGGAACAGGCATTTTCTAATTCTGCTGGGATTGAGACCTAGCAATGACAGGAGCAGGCACTGGGTTAACGTCGCTGCTCTAGGAAGTCACCCCGCTGGTGCGGACGCAAGCAAGAGAGACCAAGTGGGACGTCAGAGAGCCGGGGGACAGGGTAAAGAGGGACGGGGTGGGCAGAGGTCAGAGGAGAGCTGGGCAGTCAGCCCGACATTGCTCCTTGTCGCTCGTCAGCGTCGTGGTTTCACAAAGGCTGTTTTGGAAATAACACCATTAAAATCAGATCTCTCCCAGTGAAATCCCGGAGCGTTGGGTATCTGCTGTTCTGTGCTCTCAGCATTCAACACTCTTCCCCTCTATCTCAATTACTTAACAATTAATCTCTCCTGCCTGACACTCCTCCTGTACACTACCTTCAAGCTCTTTACACCCCATCTGTTTCTAAAATAGGCCCTTGGCTAATAAATATTATTTTCTCAGCTGGGCTTCAGGAAGGATTACTCCACACCTTCTTCATTTAAAAGATGAGTGCAGGTAATTAAATATCACAGATGTTAGACATTAGTGGACAACATGAAGATCCCTTTATAGTCTGTTAGCGAACAAGTTATATCCCTGGGGGTTATCAATTAGGCTGTACTTGCCTGGATTATTGTAACTTCTTTTCCTTCCCTGATTGTACAGGGAGTTGCAGATCAAGGTTGTAGTTTTTGCAGCCTGGGGTAAGGAAAAAATGCTTCTTGCATTACAAGGGTCTCGGGGAAAGCCCTCACCACCAGCCGGCCTAACTCCTGGGACAGGTCAGCCTCACCACAGAGGGATCCGACGAGGGGGTTTGTTCCTGCCTCTGTGACTCCAGTTCCCAGTCCTGTGCAGTGCCAAATACACAAATGCCAAATATTTAATGGTTTGTCCTAAATGAACAGGGGTAACGGAGTCAGCAAGGCTTTTTTGCCCTCCTGCGCCGGCCACTGCCTCCCAGAGAAGCCTACTTTGCCCATTCCCTGGTGCCTGCTCTGGCTGAAGTTGGGCTGTTTCATCAGACGTGTGCATCTGCTCTTCCCAGGGTTTGTCATATTTCAGAAGTGAAGGTACATATCCCCAGGCGAAAAGCCGCCTGCACACAATTTTGAATTCTGCTTGTTTCTGCCAGAGGCTGAGTAACTCCTATTTTGCACTGGACTCAGTGGGAAATAGGGGTGAACAGAGCCTCCAGAAATCGGATGGCATTTAATTGGGTTCCTCACCATGGGATGGAGGGAGAGATTTATCAGACTAAACATAGACAGGTACAAACGGTGTGTCTGCATACCCTAGAGACAACAGAGATCTAGTGAGCAGAGTCAGTGAAATGATTCTTCTCATCCCACGGTAGATGTCTAAAGCAGACTGGATGGTCCTTGACAGGAAAATGCCTATTTCTCTACACTGACTGTACAAGGAGCTGAGGGTGACTGGCTCAGGGGGATGATGTTCGTGCTGGACACATCTGGACTCATATGAGATGAATCCTGTCCCAGGTGATTTCCTTACAGACTGAAATTTGAAAATGGGCAGTCAGCAAAATGTGGGCCAAAGACCGATGACTTTTTCTGCATTATTTTTTATTGCAGCTGGTGATTTAACTGGAATTTCCACAAATTACTTGTGGTATAAAACATTATCGCACATAAGAATATGACTACGTAGTCCTTTGTGATGGAAAAAACAAAAACAAAAACAAAAACTGTATTAGCATTTGTATGTAAGCCAGTTCTGCATTCTCCTATTTAAAATATGTTATTTCAACTATGGACAAGACAACGTTGCAAGTGAAAAAATGGTATTGGAGAACTATAATTTTTACCACTTTCAAAATACATTTATGTTTGCTATGTTTGTCCCTGGTTTCTTAAACTTCTGTCAAGAAGTTGGTGTGGCATCCTGTTGCTCATGGTTGAGAAGGTGTTCGGTCCACCTGAACAAAACTAAGAGGGAGAGATGCCTCGTTGAAAATCACAGCGGCATGTTGTGTGTTGGGGGTGTGATGCCATCTGTATTTAGTGTTCTGAGCTTCCCAGCACTAAGCTGATTAGGGGCAATCGCCTCCCTTCCCAGCTGCTTAGAGGCAGTCTGCTTGGGAAGAAGGTAGGGATGTAGACATGCCAGGGGGAAAAACCTTGGTTGCTGGGCTAGGAAGCACAGAAAGCCAAGCTACCTCTAACCAAGGCCGAAAAAGCAGAGAGGACGAGTAGATGTACCTTCTTGGAGATACTACCAGTCCCTCTCTTCCTTCTGTTTGTTATTCAGTTCCTCAAATTCCCAGCATCCCACAAAGCCACAGGCACCAAAGCAGCCTGTACTTAAATTCTGAATGAATTATTCTCCAGTGTGTTAAAAAAAATAAGAATATCAATAACAAAAGCTTTCAAAAAAATAAACTCTGTACTGCTTACTATTTTTTTAAGTACTTAAAATCTGTTCATTCTCCAAAAGAGTCTTTGACTTTCCTATTCTTATCTTTTATTTTTGTTAAGCAATACTGTTTTAATGAAGCAATAACATCCTCCACGTGCCACAGGCAAGATATCAAAGAGACCTTATATGTAGTTTTTTATTATCAAGTATCATATCTAATTCAATAAAACAGTGGTTTGGAGTTAACTTTGAAAGTACCCCAGAAGCATCAAGGTCCTAGAAAGCCTGATGACTGTCGTGGAGCCTGGCATCATCTCATTTGCTAGCTAAATAAGGCCAGCTCAGCACGCACTCTGTTGTTAACAGTGTATCTGGCTTCAACCCTGGACCTGCTCTCATTTTGGACAACGCAAGGCCTCTGCCCAGACTTTTGATTCTGCTTGGGAAATCCCCGTCAAACTTCACTGAACTCCCTCCTGCCCATCACTTCCAAATGTCTTTCAACCATTTTCCCGTCCCCTACCTCCTGCCCCATTGCTTAGGGAAGGGCAGGCACACAACACTATTTAAAGGACCGTCTTGATTTGCACATGATTCAATAGGATTACCGATATGTTTAAAGCTAAGAGTCTTTGCAAGGATCTGGGTCTGATTAAGTAACTGTGATTTCATTATTGTCATCCTCATCGTGCCTCTATTTTCTGACACATACTGTGGCACTGAATTTGGGGCGTGAGTTTTCAAAAGTGACGAACTGATCCAACTTCAGCTGAATTTCATCTGTTCAAGGCATCTGAAAACTTGCCCTTAAAATAAAAGCTCTTTGGAGAAGAAAACATGCTTTTACTTGTTTTGCAAAGTGCCCAGGACATATTTGTACTCAAAACTAAACAGATAAACTACATATGGTGTTTCATGTTTTCTGTGTTATAAATGCTACTTTTCTCACATGGACTTGGTTTACAAAATTGTCTATGAAGTCCTAATTAAATCCATCTGAGCATTTTACTGTGGAACCTGGGAGTAACTCAAAGCTTTTTCTAAGGTCCAAGAGATTTTCTTCACTTTTAATAAAGTGTCTAGATTTCCTTGAACTCCTCTATTATTTTAATTCCTATTACATCGAACTGTCACTTATTTTAAATTAGTTTCCTATTTTACTGTGCCTGTTGCATCTTGAAATAATGTCTTAAAATATAATCCCCAGTCACAGCTTATGTGATCTTTTCCATACTCTTGCTTCTGTTTTAAATTTCGGTTTACCTTTCATAGCTGCTAACAGCTTGTTTTTTCCCACATAAAACAGTCATATTCTGTACCATTTCCACTTGAACTGGGCTTTTAGTACAATTCTTCTTTGCAAAACTCAAAGAACTTTTTATAGTTTTAAAATAATTATAGATTTGGAGAATAAAACTTAAAATATTTAAAAATAGTCATAAAATTATTGGAGTTAATACCTAGCTGATACAGAAGTAAGTTACACATGCAATCAAGAGGTACAGCGATCATTTGTCTTTTATTACCAGCGTTGCACTATTTTCAGATTGACTGTTACATTTACTGTTAAATTACTCAGTCCATTAGAAAAACAGATCACATTGATATGTAGTTCTCTATAAATTAATATATAGCTTTCACTTCAGCAGAATTTTGTGAAATATTTTTATACACTATAATAATAGCCTTGAAAATAGCTTTTCATATCATCAGTAAAGAAATCAATGTTTTTGCAGCCTTGTAGTGAGAGGCTGCGATAGGTGATCTCCAGAGGTCTCTTCAGCCCTACTTTCCTTTTGCTTAATTCAAATGTGGAATTCCCATGACATTTATGCAGCTGACTCTTTTTTCTGTTTTTTTTTTTTTGTTTTTTTTTTTTGTTTTTTTTTTTTTTTTTTTGAGGGAGTGTTTAATGAAGCTGGTTTTGGTGCATAATGCTCTAGAAGTGATGATAAAGGGTAGGAAACTGTAGAAAAAGGCAAGCACCATCTGCCTTGGGATAGAATTACACACAGTTTGTTCTGTATGGGCCCAGGTCCATTTTTCACTTCATTTTATTTGCATGCAGGTTATGTCACAACCTCTCACTTTTTCTTCTGTTTCTTTTTGTTTTTTTCTTTTCCTTTTCCTTTTTCCCTTTTTCTTTCTTTTCCTTTTTCTTTTCTTTTTCCTTTTCCTTTTTTTCTCTTTTTATTTATTTTTCAATTTTTCTTTTTCTTTTCTGAGGATTAGGACCTCAATCTTATTCTTTCTATTAACAGCTTTGACACAGTTTTTTGTTGAAAACATATTATATTTATTGTTCCTTTTCAGAAATGCTTACCAACAAAACCCATTTGTTCTGCAGCACTTGTAAATGAGCTCTATGGTAAATCAGTAACCAGGCTTTTTACTGATTGCTCCTGAAATAAATGGCTCTTTTACCTTTACTCTTTTCTACCTAATTTAGGAGCTGACTTACCAGGGCGTAGTTTAAAAATCAGTAAGAGGTACACGGTAACCTGCTGCGTTACTATACTGAAAAGCATATCATTGTGAGATCTGGGGTGGCATCCAAAGGTGGCGGTGACCTTGGGAGTCCAACCCTGCCAGGCATAATGCAAATATAGGAAGATGCATTCCAAAGCAACTTGCCATCAAACTGAGAACAGCACAGGGAGGGAGCACAGTGAACCGTGGGAGATGGGGGAGATGATAGGTATAAAAGGGAAGCGATTGTGCTGATAGACATTGAACAAAGCAACTGATCTGAATCAGTTCCATGAGCTTTGTCCAGTACCTACCACTTCAAAGACTCCTTAACAAGCCTTAGCTTCCATGCCTCAAGGCTTTTTTCTTAGCCTCCTACTAATACCGAGGTAAAGAAACTTTAGCTTCACTGTCTTTATTTGATTTAACAGCATTTTGGTTGTATGTTTCTTCTCTGCCCTGGGATAACTCCTACTCTTCCAAATACTAGCAGTTCTTCTGAAAAACACTCCAGCTAATCCTGCCTCTCCCGTGGGGGCCAGGTCCTTCGACAAAAGACCCATCTATACAATATGGGACAGAGGGGCTATCGCCGTGCCGTCTTGTCCTCACTACTGGGGTTTTGAGACAAAGAGGATCAGTCTGCACAAGTCAAAGAAGCAAAAAAAAGAAAAAAAAAAAAAAAAAAAGAGGATGTCATATTGTATTGGTAAATGCACCAGAAAGAACCTTTTTCAGAAGAAATAACCTTTTAGGTTGTGCTGTTAAAGATGTTTTGCTGTGAGAGCCAGAGTTATGAGATATTTTTAGTCAATACAGCTGGAAATAGCTAATGTAGATGGTTGATGTAGCAATTCCTTGAACATTGTAGGCTACAAAGACCAAAAAACATATGGAAAAGTGATTTAGACAAATTGTTCTAAGCCAACAAAAAATCAAACCCATGGTAATGGTGTTTTAAGATGTATGTTTGCCTTGGGAAGTCTTGGGGAAGGCTATCAAACCAGAGTAAGTGCGCTCAGGACCTGTGGTTACTGTGGTTGCTGTAGCTATCGGTGGACCGAGGCCAGGCTATGAAGCAGCTGTGAAGACCGCAGGCATCTAGGAGGAAAGGTAGGGTGGGGGCCTGATGCTGCAGAGGTACGGCGGGAGCTTGGCAAGCAGCACTGGATGGCAGCCAGAACCTTGGAGGGCAAGGGTGATGATCCTCTGAAAAAGGAATCCTTGGGGCGTCTGGCTTAAGTTAAGGGAAGGAAAGGGAACATGATGGGGAGAATCATAGAGTCGTTTGGGTTGGAAAGGACCTTTAAGATCATTGAGTCCAACCGTAAACCTAGCACAGCCAAGTCCACCGCTAAACCATGTCCCTAAGCACCACATCTACACGCATTTTAGATACCTCCAGGGATGGGGACTCCACCATTTCCCTGGGCAGCCTGTTCCAGTGCTTGACAACTCTTTCAGTGAAGAAATTTTTCCTAATATCCAAACTAAACCTCCTCTGGCACAACTTGAGGCCATTTCTTCTTGTCCTGTTACTGGTTACTTGGGAGAAGAGACCAACCCCAACTTCACTACACCATCCCCTCAGGTCATTGTAGAGAGCGATCAGGTCTCCCTCAGCCTCCTCTTCTCAGACCAACCCCCCCAGCTCCCTCAGCCGCTCCCCATCAGACTTGTGCTCCAGACCCTTCCCCACCTTCGTTGCCCTTCTCTGGACTCGCTCCAGCACCTCAAGGGCTTTCTTGTAGTGAGAGGCCCAAAACTGGACACAGCACTCGAGGTGCGGCCTCACCAGCGCTGAGTACAGGGGCATGGAAGTACGGACCTGGCATGAAACCACTTTCAACAGCTCTAAGAGGAAAAACACTCTTGAGAGATTTGCAGGACTGGATCTGCTTAGTTGAACAAAAAGAATAGTGAGGAGGGACTCCAAACATAAAGCATCGAGCACTGGGAGACTTATTATTACAGTGGGGAAAAACATAACAAGAACAATCAGTGAGAACCAGGCAAATTTAAGCTAGAAATAAAACATAACTTTAACAACATTTAACATCAGAACAAACTGTTAAATAAGGCTGGGGATTTTCTTTGTATCTCTTTTCTTTTGGGGGCACATGCTTTCCTCAAACTGAGTTTAAAGTAAAAGTAGTGAGATTTTGTGCACTTCATATATTCACTTTAAGATGACTGGCTTGCTTTAAAGAGGGTCAGACCTTTCTCTGTCTGTGGGAGGCTGTTTGAAGGGGAACAAGTCTGTCTGAGAGAAATTAACCCAGAGGGGCTGCTGGGCAAATAATAAGCACTTGAAAGAGGTAAACTGAAGACTTTACTGAGCAGGAGTTTTAGTGAAACCTAGAAAACAAGGTGTTCAGGCTGGCTGTAGGAAACATAGGAGGGAAAGCTCTTTGGACAGCCTGTGAAGGAGCCATCACTGTGGGGAAAGGTCCTCCTGGCTCTGGGCAAGAATCAGGGATGGGCATTTCATCTCCAACAAAAGAACTGCTTTGGAAAGTGACTGGCACGCTTAAGGTATACCCTTCCATCTGGGAGCCTGAGAACCCCTTCCTCGAATCTTGTTAATAAAGAAGATCCCCCACAAGTCAGTGTTGTTGAACCAGTCAGGCTTTCATGATGTTTGTACGATCTAACAAGAGAAATGAAGTAAAGATCTAAAATGCCGTGTCATAGACTGGTTTGCCATGCGTGACTGTGGGGAAAGTATGAGTATGGCTCAAGTTATTTTGACCATCTTTTAGATTCAATTGGATGGTTGGGTTGCTTTGAGCTTTTAAGTCTGTGAATGTGTTTGAGATTTGTTATTGTAAATCTAGGTGGTTATTTGGTTAAGATTTAAGAAATCAAGATTTTCTGTTACATATATATGCAAATAACTGATAGTACAAATATTTCAATGTCAATGTAAGGAACCAACTGAGGACACGTGCTTTTATACTTGCAGGATATGGGAGTAATTAAAGAAAATTTATTTTAATGAAAAGAAACCTGTGCTATTGATAGCAAAATTAATCTTCAATGCTAATATATGCATATTTTAGATATGCATATCCTTTGTTAAAGTTTACAGCCAAGGAATCATTGCAGTACTGTCTTGCGAATAGGCTTCTATCCAGGAAAAAACCTCAAAGTCTTCTGACATATTGTCACTGACACCAGTGCCATGTGTCTAAACTGCTAACTATATCTGCCTATGTGTAGCCATGAAATAGGTGCAATGCAAATCTATTCTGAGGAATATTAAATAAGCCAATGGTTTAAATGAGTGTTTAGGAAGGAAGTAAAGTTGCCCATAGGGCCGCATGTTCAGTCTTTCTCCACGCATTTTCCCTTTAGTTATAATCAAGTTCTGTATACTTTGATTATCTTTTGTTGTTGTTGTTGTTCTGGTTAGCTACTTTTCACTTGAGAAGTGAGGGTTTTTGTTGCAGATGCATGTAATAAAAGTCGCCCTTTCGAGATTCCCCGTGCTTTTCTTCCTACCACTAGATGGTAGTGCGTGTCGTTGAAAACACTCGAGTGGCACAGTGGTTCTAGGGAGCGCTTACAGATTGACCCCAGGAACCTTTTTTTCCTGCGTGTAAAGAAATTACGATCGTTAATCATTGTCACTTACATTGAAAGATACACTCTGTCCGTGAAGATCTATTTTTTTCTCGGCTTACCAGCTCTTCCAGTCAAAAGCATAGGTTGCATTCCCTTTATACGTAACAAAAAGAAAGCAGGAAGCTGTCATTAAACTCTTAAGATTGGGGAGTTTCAGGTTTAATTTTTCTTCTGAAGTCTATGACTTATGAAGAAGTCTATGAATTTTCTTCTGAAGTCTATGAATTAATGCTGGGGGGTGGAATTCAGAGAAAGCAATGCTTGCTTTCTCTGAATTGTCTGTCTGAACTTTTAAGCTCTTAGAACAGACAGGTCCTTTAGCTGTGGAGTACTGCAGCGCTTGGTAGGACGTGATAATGATCTCAGTTGAGCTTTAGGCATTATTATGACACAAATATAACTAATAACTTATTTTCACCCACAAATCTGACACCTGAGTTACAATAACCAGCTGCAGGGGTGGCTTATGCCATTAGACCAGTAGTGGGTAGATGAATATTTTTCAACGGCTTTCATAATAGTAAGATGGCAGGCTGCAATTACAGGAATTTGTTGTTGGCAGGTTTTCGACTTTAAGTTTTTAAATAAATGTAACAGCAGATTTTCATTCAGATTCCTCAAGTGGGATTTCTGTAGGGGGCTAGAGCACTTGATGCAGAGAGTACAGAGAGCGAGCTTCTTCTCAAAGAGGCAAGTGTGACCACTCTTGTTAGGAAGCAACTCTGAGATCAAAGACTAAGGTTAAAAATGGCATTAGCTTGTCTGGAGGTTTTAACATTAAGTGAGCATTAAAAAGTTTCAGCTTGTTCGTATATGTGACTTTTAAGATACCATTTGTCTGAATTTTTGTGAAAACTGATGTAAGAACATACAGACTTACATCACTGATCACGAAAATATCCTGTGGCTAAGATGACAACTTATCTCTCCAAAAAAGGCTTAAATGGTTCAAAACAGATTAGAGAGTCTGAAGAAACTTCTAACAAAAGAGGAGGGAGAAGGCAAGTGACTATCTCTTCATGTGATATCTTTCTCCTTCTTGTATCCTGCAAGATCTCATTACAATTGACTGAGACCAGTAATTCATCAGTTCAAAGTCTTTGATCTGTTGGAAAAAAAGGTCAACAGTGCTAACTTAAGATAGGGTAACTGTGGTATCTCAAGGAGTGGGGCTGCTGCCTCTGCTGTAAACTTTGCACAGTGTAGATCAGTAGGTGATACAGCATTCACAACTGTCAAAATTAGTTTTTCACCTAGTTTAGTTTTTCACTTTGCTGCATTTTCTAAGAAAAGCTCTGTAAGAGTATTTTACTTGAACACCTAGCCTGCATCAGTATGTTTATAGTCTGGTTACAAAATCCAGTGCTGTATTTGGCGCAGTAATGTTTTCCCACTG
Source organism: Cariama cristata (assembly GCF_000690535.1). Classification (NCBI taxonomy): domain Eukaryota; kingdom Metazoa; phylum Chordata; class Aves; order Cariamiformes; family Cariamidae; genus Cariama; species Cariama cristata. The sequence goes on along the minus strand of NW_009598121.1, from coordinate 1,293 downwards.
CACACTAATACGTGTTATCTACAAAAATACAGTTAAAAAACTGTGATCTAGAACACCAGACATTATGAAATGAAACATTTTTTTTTTTTCAGTCTCTGGCTAGATGACACCTCATGACAAGATCATGATGTATGAAGAAATGTTGCTTTCTAAGTAAGCCCTGGGACTCTGAGCTATAGAATAAATGCCAACTGTCTCCTCATTCGTGTCTTTGAGAAGTTTCTTGTAACTGGAAAGGAGAATAGGATTAGCCCCTCACAGGCTTTCTCATGATAAGAAGGAACTCCCATATTTTGCCACCAGGTCTCGTTCTTTACAAGAACTCAAGTACATTTTGCTAGTAGCCATGTTTTTGGTATTGAACAGGTCTCAGGGGAGAAAACAGATTTTTGACTGATGGTTCTTTCTGCTCTTCAGACCTCATTCTTTTTTATGCAGCCCTGCAGGGGTAGATTATTAACTTACTTTGCCAACTACTGCCCAGCATCCTCTCGATCCTTACTGCCTTTTACTATTCTGTGTTATCCTTGTACTAATATAGGACGTTCGAGGTAGACTGTGAATGTCACAATAACTTTATCAAAACACTGTGGCCTCTGAAGCTTACTTTTGTGGCTTCCCCTAGAAGGTGATGCTACATACACATATGTAAGAAAAGGGCATGTCTAGGTCCGTTAGGTCAGACTAACCAGCTAAACACATTAGGTAAACTTTATTCTACGTAGGAATATCTGACACAAGCAGCTCCTCGAGTGTAGTCAGGGAAGGTGCAGTTGTCCTTTACGGCCTTATTGACACAGGTGAAAAAGAAAGGTTGTAAGAAAATGTCTCCTTCACGTGCAAAGTAAGGGGGAAAGCACATAGACATGGCTTTATGTGCCATCTTTCACAAATTTTGAAGTCAAAACACATTTGGTCTTGGCCCAGCAATCAGATACTTTTGAAAAATGTACAAAGAGCGGGTGAAGATTAGCTGCATCAATTGCCAGCAAGAGGAGATGCCAACTGTCCAAACAATGTTATGGCCTTTTGTTTTTTTCCTTCTAAGCTTCCGTTCTGTTGCCTGTTCAGTGAACTGTTTGCAGAAAGTCAAGGGCTGGCTGGCTTGTCCTTGAGGCAGATAAGAGAATTAACATGTAACGCAATGGCGACTTTCGGCTGATTTGTACGTGTTTGAGTAAGGATTTCTGTAGTCATCCGCTTGTTGGATAATATTCCTTGTCCTTTAAATCAAGACGTGTTGTTCCGTGCTGCAGCAGGCCTTGGCCAGTCACCTTGGCCCTGCGTCGCTGC
>NW_009598120.1:716-986 GCF_000690535.1 Cariama cristata | reverse complement strand
CGCATCCCCCGGCAGCCCACGGTCCTGGGTGAGGGACTGGCAAGGGGCACCCAAGTCTGGCAGGGGGACGGAGAGAAGATGGAGGTCTGGATGGGGATGGCACAAGGAAAGGGCGAGGACCGCGCCAGGGATGCTCACACGAGCCCCCAGACCACCTCTCCCAGGGCAGGAGCTCACCCCATCACCTGCACCGCCGCGGTTCAGGGCAGAGGCAAAAGGACAGCGTGTGGGGCAGAGCCAACGAGCAGGAGCCCGGCTACGACACAGCCC
>NW_009598120.1:378-645 GCF_000690535.1 Cariama cristata | reverse complement strand
CGGCAAAGAGGTGGATGGCGGAGAGCCTGCAGCAAAGGAGATGCCACCCCCGCACAGCCATGAGCGATCGGTGTAACCGCTCCTGCCTCAGTTTCCCCAGGTGCCGAACGGAAGCTGCTGACCTGGGCATTTCAGCACCCTCTCCCCATGTGCCCGTGGGGTCTCCCCATCCCAGCCCCCGCCTCTCCGGGGCAGTTTGGCTTGGCGTGGTCTCTCCCCAAACCTGCAAGGGGTTGACTCCAGACCCTGTTCACCCCGCGGACAGCT
>NW_009598120.1:0-257 GCF_000690535.1 Cariama cristata | reverse complement strand
CCCCCCCGGACCCACTAACCCCACTCCTACCGACCCCGGACCCCTGCCCACGCACCCATCAAGTCCCTCCCCGACTCAAGCCAGGTTGGGGACGTGGGGACAGTTCAACAACATCAGCGGGGAAATCAGGAAGCCCAGGATGGGGACAACGCTACTGCGAGAGACCTTCCCCGCTCGCATCGCCCCACTCCGACAGAGGAACCGCGGAGGCAGCTCACCGGGACTGAGCACCCTGTGGGGCCGATGGTTCGATATGT
>NW_009598119.1:777-979 GCF_000690535.1 Cariama cristata | reverse complement strand
TCATTTTCTGTAATATTGTGCGAAATAAAAAGCTTTAAAAAATCGGCGGGGCCGTGTGTAAGGGGAGAAGTGGAGTATGAACAGCCCCGTGGTTTATGGGGAGCGCTCGGCTCTTCTTCCCTTAAACCCCAACCGCGATGCCTCAAGTCAGATCTAAGGCTTAAAAGAAGATTTTTTTTTTTTTTGGGGGGGGGGAGCGGCC
>NW_009598119.1:268-669 GCF_000690535.1 Cariama cristata | reverse complement strand
CCTCCCAAATTCAACTCACCTTTCCCAGTTTTCCCAGCAAAATTAAAGGACCGGGGGCATCCTCAGCGTTGGGAAAAGGCGACTTTTCCCCCAAATCCTCTACGGCCCAGGCAAGTGGGCCGTGATTTTTTTTTTTCCTTATTTTGTTTCCTTCCTTTCTAAAATATTTTTTCTTTTTTTATCTTTTTTCCCTTTTTTAAATTTTTTCCTTTTTTCTTTTCTTTTTTTTTTTTCTCTTTTTTTTTTTTTTTGAAACTTGCCATCTATGGTCTGTGAAACATTATTTGTTATTTCAACAAATCGGTGAGTGTTGTCTTGTGGGATTTCACTCCATTGACAGAGTTAATCTGTCTACAGATGAACAAGTGTCAATTTTGGTTTTGTTTTCTGAAATTACTCCA
>NW_009598119.1:0-225 GCF_000690535.1 Cariama cristata | reverse complement strand
CTCCCCCCCCCCATTTGACTAGCAGGAAATTTTAGGGACCCTCTCCCCTCCCCAAAAAGCCCCAAGCCCAGGGCTCGCCCTTCCTCTGCCCCTCTTGCTGGAGGCCCCCGCGGAAGCCACGAAACGTTTTATTAAAAGGTTTTGATGGATTCGCCTTGGGGATTAACTAAGATAATAGTTTATTGCACTGCGAAAGATTAAACTGAAAGTACCCTAGTGAAAAAA
>NW_009598118.1:775-1624 GCF_000690535.1 Cariama cristata | reverse complement strand
ACAGTTACTTTTAAATTACAATGCTGCGCAGTACCAGCACCTCTGAACTTCCAGTATAAAGTCTGCTTGCTTTCTTGTCCCAGGAGCAAGGAAAACCAGCTGATGCAACCAAAGGGTAACGCGACTTTTGTTACACCTGCCTGCTGCCACGATACAAGTCAGATGACGTTCAGCAGTAAACCTTGATGTAATCAAACCCAAGCTCCTAGGAAAAACAAAAGTTTTGCTAATTTGTAGCTTCCAAACTACAGGCAACTCACATGAGCGTTCATCTTCATGGAAAGATGTTTAACTGAATGCAAATACATTCCAGAAAGCTAAAATACGAGACAGAAAACTTAAAGATCTGGTGGGTCCTACTACAAAAAATTAATATATTTCCATCATGGTTCATTTCAGAGGAAAGTTGGCAAGGATTTGGACTCATCCTCGACTGCTGACTACCCAGACATTATAGCATCATGTGAGTGCTGGGAAATCTACAGTGAAACTTACTGATTAAAGACAATTTTAAAAAAAAAAATTACATATTTCCTCAAGAAGTGCATGTCTTTGATAAAGACATGGGGAGGGAAAAAAAAAGGAAAGAAAAAAGAAAAAATGCAAATATTCATCAGTAGCACAGGAATTAATATAAAACCAGTCATCCTTTTAGGCAATATCCTACCTGAAAGTAATTGTAACAGATGGTCCAACAAAGGAATTGTCCTAGCAGGAAATAATGACAGTAACAATAGCAACAAAGTGATTATGTACCTTGGGGTCTCAATATAGCAAGACCAAGACCAGTGGAATCAGAGTCACTTTCTTTTTTAAAGAGCATTTAAATACAGTCTAACAGGGAAGAGC
>NW_009598118.1:0-744 GCF_000690535.1 Cariama cristata | reverse complement strand
CGGGAAGTTTAGAACCAACATCAGTTTCTTCCTCTTGTGAAGAAGTGCAGGTAGGAGCCTGGGTAACCCTCTGCTGCTATCCAAAGTATTAAGCCATCTTTATCAGCACTACACACTTCCCACGTTAATATTTTCTTTGCCACTATAGGAAGTACATCCGTAAGTGCGGTACCTCTCTCAACTCTTCGTGTCCCACGTATGCTGTATACAAAAAAGCATTTCAAAGGGCAAGACGTAATGAAATTTGAACATTACGCTCCTTATCCAGGGTAATATTTTGTTTCAATAAGGGTTCAGATCGGCCTGGTTGTGACAGTGTACACGGTTGCCCCCGCACAGCTTGCTCGGAGGGGGAGTACGAGCAGTGACTTGCACTGGAGTGGGAGTTACTCCACGCTCGCTAACCCACCTTCGCACTTCCCCGCCTTACTCGTTTATCCAAGTTCCACGAAAGCCTCGGTCTTTTTCAAGTCATAAATTAAGGTAATCTGGTCACCGAGTTTTCGATTAGTCCTCGTGTTCCTTCTGCTATCCAGCGAACTAAAAAAGTTGCCTTAATCCAGAGACTTCCAGATCCATCCTCCACATATGCCACAAGCATCTCGGATGCTATGAGCATCCTCAGTCCTAACTGACTTAACCCATTTACATTCCCAACGCCCTCCAAGACAAACACACACCCCAATTCCCAAAAGTTTTGGGCAGAAAAGCAACTCGCCCCAAACTTTCGGCACAGCCGCGAAC
>NW_009598117.1:2241-2475 GCF_000690535.1 Cariama cristata | reverse complement strand
GATAAAGAAAAAAGAGAAAAAATATAAAAACAGATAAAAAAGGGAAAAAGAAAAAGGAAAAAAGAGGGAGGGAAAAAGAAAAAAGGAATAAACTAGAAAAAAACAGATAATAAAAGAAAAAAAAGAAAAGAGAGAAAAAAGGAAGAAATCATACAAAACAGAAAAAGGGAAAAAAGAAAAAGAATAAAGTTTTAAAACCCCCACAAAAGTAAGAAGTGGAGGTGCAAAAGAAGC
>NW_009598117.1:0-2110 GCF_000690535.1 Cariama cristata | reverse complement strand
GAACCACAAGAAGCCCCCTGAGCTGCTGGGGAGCCGCAGCAGAACAAAGCCCTGCGAAGCCTGGTCCCCCCCAAGCCCCCCCCGACCAGAGCAGGGGATGCTGAGGAAGACACACACACACGCAGAATTTGCAAAGCTAAACTTGACTATCTAACCTTGAAATTTTTTTAAATTTTTTTTTTTTTTCCCCCGTGGGTGAACACCCAGAGACCGTCTTGGTTTGAGCGACCGCAGGAGTAGCTACGCCGTTAGCCCAACGTTCATCAGCCGCTGTGGGACGTTACACGTTCAGGAGTGGGCACGCTCCGCGAGGGCCGTGTCGGCCCTTCGTTAACGCGGGTACCCAGGCGGACAAACGGGGATGCTTTACTGGGCGCCTTCCCAGCATCGGGGATGTTTTCAGGCCAGGTTCTTTGAAGGGTTTTGAGCTTTATAGAAGTAACTGTTAGTGGATGGTTTACGAGCAATATCTATAAACAGAAACTAAGATGTCAGTGAGCAAATAGGCACGGAATGCAGAGTGATTGCATTTTGTTGTTTAATACGAAAGGGAAATTTCTTCCAGAGGCATAGCCCGTTCCAATTACATGCCGATTTTCTAATTACTTTCACCTGCACATGCCATGCCTTTCATGCATCAAGAAGAGAGAACGCCGCATCCCGTGGGCAGGCACGCTGTTTACCCAGGCGCTGTGTTGTCACCCAGACGTTACTGTTCGGAGGGGTTTAAGGAAAGCCTGGAGGTGCCACTCAGTGCCGTGGTCTCGCTGACACGGTGATGTTGGGGCAACGGTTGGACTCGATGATCCCAGAGGTCTCTTCCAGCCAAACCCATTTGGGGATTATCCCTGCTCCCAGAGTACAGAGAAGTATTGGTCCTTCACGTCGGTACCAGTGGGGAGTAAAGATGTTGTAATCAGTGCGCAGTCACCAAGGGCAGGGGCTGTGTCCCACGCTGCCCGGACCCCAGGCGTTCCGGGAAACCTTCCCGCGCTCGAGGTAGGCATGGCTCTGCTGCCAAGGGGGACATGCGCTGATCCGCGTTGCACACAATTCCTCCTGGAACGGGTGGGAGCCAACGGCTGGGTCGGCAGCCCGGCGCTCTCGCACATCATCGCAGCAAGGCGGCTTGTCCCAGAGCAAGAGATTTTCTGTGCTCTTTCAAGATGAAGTTCGAATGTGTTACTGGGTGACAGGAGCGCGCTGGATGGGTTCTCTCTCTGACACAAAGGAGCAAGCAGCTGGCAGCACATCCCTTACCCCGCTCCTTCCCTCTTCTGTCTTCGGCTGTGTCGATGCCCCGTCCCAGGACCCCCTCCCGTTCCCAGGACGGGGCAGGCGCTTCACCCTTCGTGCTGCCAGCCGACCCTCGCTCTGCCATGTTCCATCTCCAGGGCTAACACACCCCCCGCCTTCCCTCTGTTCTGCCCCCCGAGCACCCCAGTGGTTAAAGAGGGATTTGGGGGGACGGCAGCGATGGGCTGGCCGCCTTTCCGAAGGTCTTGGAGAGGGAGGAATATTTGTTACATCCCAAGGCGCTTACTGCGTTGCACATACCCTGACAAAATAATCACGATTTGATTATATAGATGAGTTAGGTTTGATTCAGAAGTAGAAAATTGTAAAGCATAATGTGTAAGTTAGGATTGTTAAGTTTGAAATAGGTAACTACAGAAACCTCACCAGGTAGTTACGGGATTTTTCTCTGTTTTGCTTTAAGAAACTAAGGAGTCCGTCGTGGACACGCGTGATGCACAACGGACACGGGCTGTGCTGCTTGGAAACCCCCTCACCTTCCCATCTGGGTTTGAAGACCAAGGATTCCCGTCAGTAGAGCTAAGCAGAACTGACCAATGATTATTTTAGGGTAAGAATATCGATAAGGTCGTATGACTAATGAAACCAATCACTTTAAAGGTTGTATTTAAGAGCGAGCATATTATGCCTTTTTATGTAAAAGAACTTATGTACCAATGACTGGGCATAAGAACGGATGGGTTTTGATGCCGAGGTGGACACCATCGGCAGAGCGGTCGGAGGGGATGAAGGCTCGTCGGCGCTCTTCGGAGCGGGGCGGCAGGCGGAGGCGCAGAGGATGAGGCCCCCCCGG
>NW_009598116.1:0-208 GCF_000690535.1 Cariama cristata | reverse complement strand
CAGGGCCTGGAAATTCCTTAGGGCCAGGGCGGAGGTTGATGCGCTGAGGGTGCCGAGGTTCCTGATCGCCTGGTTTTTGGACAGAGCATGAGTATGGTGTCTGGATTCGGCCCCCTCATCACAGCAGGGATCTTTGGCGCTACCCTCTCCTCGGCACTGGCCTGCCTCCTCTCAGCCCCCAAAGTCTTCCAGGTGAGGGGGTGGGGTG
>NW_009598115.1:0-33112 GCF_000690535.1 Cariama cristata | reverse complement strand
AGCATGGGCCTCAGCTCCTTGGAGGGCTTCTGCTTCACTGGCGTGATATTTTTAGGCAAACATGTTTCTTTGGCATCCCCCTTTTGAGCATTTCCATGTTTTCCTGTACGGTAGGTAATCAGACTGTCCATGACTCCTCTGCAGCGTCAATGCCTGGTTAGAAACTTTGCTGCTGAATTTTTTTTCTCCAGCCGGTGGACAAAAAATCCAAGGTGCTGCATGAAGATGTTCACAGTCTTCTTTCCAAAGCCTGGCCGCTCACACCTGCAGTGTTATTTCATGAAACAGAGACCTATAAACACCAAAAAAACAATTAAACTTTGCAAACGGCCATAGCTCCTCTCCTCCCGTTTGCAGCCCGGCAGCCTCCCCGGCCCTGCGGCTCTGGCACGCTTTGCCCTGTGCGGCAGCAGCCTGTTCACTGGCAGCTGGGCCGAGCTTTTTTGGAGCGGGGCTGTGCCAGGATTCCCATGACCATCTCTTGGCTGCAGCCTTGCTGCATCCCGCAGGGCAAGGGTGAAGTAATGAAAGTCAGGCCAGAGCTGGGAGGAGAATGGGGCCAGGGAAAGGGGCTGGTACCTGAGCATGCAAGTTGGACATCACAAGCTGATCTGTTTTTATATTACTTGTATGACCTTCTGGATTTCCCAGCCTGTCCTCAACTTCTCTGCATCAAATGCAGGCATAGAAATGCTGTGCTGAAGTATCCAGCCTCTGCCTACTGTTCCCCACCAACCCCCAGAATGCAGTCAGCAAGTGAAGTTTTATCTCCTTGCACTTTGCTCCTTCCCTGAGTTGCGTGGGGATGTGGGGACATGGGGATACAGGGACATGGGGATGTCGGGACATGGGGATACGGGGACATGGGGATGCGGGGACATGGGGATGCAGGGACATGGGGATGCAGGGACATGGGGATGTGGGGACATGGGGATGTGAAGACATAAGGATGCAGACACTTTGTGGCCAGCAGTGCGCTACTCCAGGGTGGCTGGGCAGAGCCCTTCTGCTTCTTGCCCTGCTGCCTGTCCCAGAGCCATCATCCCAGGACAGCCCCTCTTGCCCTGGTAGGGGAAAAAGAGGATGTTTCCCTATGTGTGCAACTCCATTTTTTTATCCTAATTCAGTTCCTGTAACTCCTGGGTTTATGCCAGGCAAGATGCTACAGTGCGGCAGGGCTTAAACTGAAGTTGTTGCAAGACCAGGACTACATTAAAACCTTGTTTTGCTGAGAAATGCCCAAGAAGCCAACACCCGCCCCAGCTGCATCAAGCATCACCAAGCCGGCCGATGCAGCGTAGCTCACAGCACCTGAAAGAGCATCCACTGGCAACAAAAACGACAGGTGAGGGAAACCAAGGCAGGTGGCTCAAGGCAACGCACTTTGTGCAACCAGGCTCCCAGCTTCCCTGTCCCCATCCTGGGGTCTGTGTGATCTGAGAGAATGAAAATTTGCAGGAGCAGCCTGTGCGGAGAGGAGGAAATAGAGCCAGCTTGCTCATCTGAGCCATGCCTAGCAATACATGCTGGGCATATTTACCTGTGCTGCCGTGACATCGGTATCGAAGTATACAGACATGATAAGCCGCCCAGGGAACCATTAAAAATACCAGAGGTCACCACATTTGGGATTAATCGCAGTAGCTTCCCAGTCACCTGAATGAGCCACTCAGTTTTTGTAATGCATTCTCAGGGTAAGCAAGGCTTTGCTGAGAAAAAGAGCCAGAATGGATAAAAGTGTTCCTGGGCAAGCCCTGGCCAGGCTGGGGGGGTGAAAGAAGGAAAGCTGCTGCCCCAAAGAGACAGTGATCCGTGACAGGGACAGTTTTGGGGAGCAGGTTGGATTACAGGCACACTCGCGGCGCCCTGCCAGCCCCAAAGTGCTCAGACCTGGCAGCCTCCCCGGTGCTGGCCTGGCTCCTGACACGGCTTTGCAGCTCCAGCTCGGGTGGTTTCCAGTGAAACCCTGCTGTTTTTGCAAAACAACCTTTTCGCTTTGAAGATGTTTTTATGTTCTGGGTCAGTCCTCGGTTGCTGCCCTCCGAGCTTTCCTCCTCTTCTTCCTTCTTTCTTTTGCCCTCCCAGCCAGCCCGGAGACAGGACTCTCCTTTAAGATGAGCCCCACTATTTTCCAGGGTGAAAAAACAAGAAAGAGAAAGAGAGAGGGAAATAGGTTTTCCAGGACTTTTGCGTTTTGGTGAGGTTTTTTTAATATTAAACAACACATTAAAAAAAAAAACAAAACACACACAAGGACATCAGGACTCCGAAATCCCTTCAAGAATAAAGGACATGTGGGAAGTTTCCCAGCTTTCTGTGTAGTGATTTCTCTCTCAGACAATTGTTTTAAATCCCTCGGTTTCCTCAGAGGCAGAAGATCAGTGGCAGAAAGACAGTATACAAGGGAGCCAGGGCTCCTGGGCCAAGCTGTCCTGTCTCCTGGGCCTTTTGGGTTTTCCTCCCTCCTATGATATGTCTGGATGCTGCGCTGGTACCCCAGCCCTGCCCCTCATGGGGGAGAGGTGGGATGTGGGTGGTCAGTGGGAAGAGCAGGCACTGGCACATCTGGAGGCAGAGCAGGATGAGACCGGGATTCCTGGGATAGATCCTGCCAGGGTAAGGGAGATTCTGAAGCTGCTATCTCCTGCCCTTCAAGGCTTATGTCTCATCCAAGCATTAAACATCCGCTGGCCTAGCCAGCAGTGTGAGTGCTGCACGAGGATGATGAGTCCTGCCAAGGAGTGCATGTATGTGACCCAGAGCCCTGATCCAGCCTTTTCCTTGCTCTCTCCATGAGATTATGGCATCACAGCATCCCTTTCCCATGAATATTTAACTGGTCTTTGCAAAGCCTCTCTGCTCGGGTGAGTAGTCCTTAATTAACCCACACAACATGCAACTGCTTCCAAGGAAGGATGGACTGAACGCTCCCGTAGCGTGCTGAAAGCCAGATGCCCCAGGGATGCAGGCACTGTGTTATATTTGGGCTGCTTTATCAGATGCTAAGCTGGTATGGGTCTGGGCCCATCGGTCTCTCAGGTCTTCCTCTGAAAGGACCCAGGATTCCTCACCCTGAAGATCTAAGCAATCCTTAGCATGCACAGATTAAAGATTGACATACCCAGCACCGTGACATGCAGAAAATGAGCTGGGACTTTAGACCCTCTTAGAGTTAAACAGGAGCTCAGCAAGAGTTTCAAGTGATGAAACACATGTCAGCCAGCTCAAAGGGCAGCTATGCACCTGAACCCCTTGGTGCACCTACCCTCAGAGACTCCTTCCTCCAGACCAAATCTATCCCCAGCAACCCCCCTGATCTCTTGGCACATGTGGCAAAAGTTTGTCAGTCCTCGGTTCAGGTCCCAGCTTCGTGATTCCTGAATCCTCAGACATTGCCTTTCCAATGCATTTACCTGCCTGCTGGTGCAGGGAGAGCATCACTCATCAAACAACACATTAGGAAACAATTCTGTCTTTAAATAAAAGGATAGTTTTCTATATTAAGATTCCTTTTATTACAGGTTATCAAACACTTAGGAGTTGCTATCAGGCACTTGTAGGGAGGATATACAACATGTTCTAGCAGAAAGTGCCATAGGTAGCTGTAAATCGTGGTCATAAACAGACTATTGCCCTATCAAGCTCTGCAAGAACTGATTAATCATTTACAGAGACCTTTTAGACTGTTTCAAATGGGATCTTTTTAACAGAACACACACCCAAAGCAGAAAGCAGTTCTCATCAGCTCTCATTTCCCATAGCAGCCTGGCACACGCAGGCATCATATGGGGAATTTATTGCTAAAAGGAGCCTGGGGGAGGTTTGCTTCACATTTTTCTGTGCATATAGATGATGTGAGAAAAGAGGTATCTGCTATTGCAGCCAAGGAGGGGGAGCAAGGGAGAGCCAAGGTTATCGCATGAGCTGCCACAGATGAGCTACAAAGCCAACAAGGTTTAAAACAAGGGGGAAGTGGCTGGGGGATGGATGCAGAGGGTGAGGTGACATTGCCAAGGATGCTCTGCAGTCCATGTGGTGCAGGTAGGGGCACCAATGTCCCTGTCAGCAGCACCCAGATCTTAGGGAACACCTGGAGCAACCCAAGGAGGTGGCCGAGGCAGCCAGAGTCCCTCCCTGGGAGTGGTGCAAGATCCTGCTCCTCCTGGAAAAAACACGCACTTGTGTCCTGAAGCAGGGAGGATATTACCCACAGCGCTGTGTGCACCCCTCACCCCAGCTCTGGGCTTTGAGCAATTCCTGATAGCCCCGGCAAGGGCAACAGTGGTGGCTGGCCTCACCGCCTCGACCTTTGGCCCATGGGGATCTCACCCAGATCCTTGGGCTGAAACAGCAGTTTGGTTCATATTAACCCCATGTCAGCAACAGGGTCTGACCTGCTGGGAGGCTTGTGGTTGTATCCTGCAGGGATGCACCAGCGGCGTGGAGAGACCTGCACCAGCTCACACCCACCAGACTGCTCTGAGCAGGCTTATTTCTGGAAGCCATGCTGATTTGGGGGTCTCTGCACTGCTCCCCATGGCTCCTGATGCCTGGAGGGTTTTTAGCTCGTCTTGACGTTAAGGCGGCTGCACAGACTCTGCTGGCTTGTGCCTGTACAAAGTGCTGCTGCAAAGCTGGTAACCCTGTACAAAGCTGACAGGGCTATCAGCCCCCTGAAGCCATGCAAATCTGGCTCAGGTCTAGAGCAGAAATACTACCTGAGATTTTTCTTTATCCAGAAGATCCCAGTCCCTCACTACTGGGAATAAAGCAGAGTTTACTGCACAGGTCTTTCAGTCTTAATTGCTATAGGAGGAGGCAGTGGAAAGTCCCACTCCTGTCCTCTTACACGAACAAATTCCTCTTTCCCAAACCAGCAGAAAAAAACCTGCAAGATCAACTTTTTCCCCATTTCAGGGCTCTCTCTGACTCTTGAGCCTGCAGACAGTGTCCATGTGCTGCTCCAAGCTGCACATAGTGGCCACAGCATCCCGCTGCATGCTGAGGGCCACTCTGCCCGCATCCTTGGGAAGGAGCTCCATCTGCTGAGCCAGTGGCCCAGGCTCACACCAGGGGAGCGTTGACAGGCTTGTCCCAGGGCTGCGGGGTGACGGGTCATCAGGCATCCCCTGGGCAGCACCAAGCCCCTCAGACCCTGTTGCACCAGGATCCATGCTTGTGAGGAGCTCCAGGGAGTTTCTGAGGTGCCTTCTCCTGATGAAGCAACAGAACAAGCAGAGGGCGATAAGCAAAGTGCAGGCAAAGGGGAAAAAAGGTGGTTGTGTGCTGCAGATGCAATTGTGTGAACAGGCTGGGGGACAGTGGAAATATATGAAAAAGGGGAAAAACAGAGTGCTCTCATCTCAGGCTGCTCCGAATGAAGTCAGCAAGCCAGGCTTGTGCCAGGTGAAGGAATAAGTCCCAGGAAGGGATCTGGGTCTGAGCTGGGCTTTCTCCCACTTAGATCCAGGCGCAGTCAGAGGTTCTGCTTGGAGAGGGAGCCTTTGGGACCTGCCTACAACAGCAGCAAGATAAAAAGGCTCAATAGCTTGAAGGCTTTTACCTAGGACGGGAACCGGTCTCGGTCACTATTTTCTTGTGAGAATGAGTCAAAGACCTACCACGAGCTCCAGGTAAGTCCTTGAGGGATGCTTCAGGCTCTGCATGGATTAAGCCAATGGCCTGCCAGAGTGATGGGTCCTGGGCAATTTATCTCATACCTGCCCCTGTGGGACTTGTTGTGGCATTAATGCATCCACACTGGGAGATGAGGCTCTCAGGCAGGCTGAGAGCATCTGCTCTGGGCTCCCCAGAGTCTCGACCTGCTGCTCACATGAGAGCAGGGCTGCAAGGACCACATCTAACACAAGCGTCTCTGGAGATGCTGCTTTATCCCACCTCCCGGCCATGGGAGAGTTTTGGTATGTAAAAATCTCTTTTTCCTTCTGCATCCCTTCTTGGAGATATAGAATCTTTACTGTGGTTATTTTCCTAAACGTTTGATGCCAAGTGCTTCTCTGTGATCAAAGGTTGCATTGCAGAGATGATACCACAACAGACAGACCCCTCGGCTTGCCTCAGCACTTATCTGGCTTCAACCACGGCAATGAAAGCCCATCTTCAAAGCAGATGTGGATGGAGGAATGAATCGTGATTAGTGCCAGCCAGCAGCCAGAGGGATGTGATAGGGGTCTTATCACCAAAATTCAGCCTGGTCATAAGGAAGAGAGAGACTTCCATGGGTTTTCCAGAAATTACGCTGCATAGCTGAAGCTGATCCTTTCACAAGCACTTTGAAAGAGACACCCGGATGGAAAAAATCTGCAAAAAAGCTAGACAGCTGAAAAGAAAGCTAATGGGTGTTTGCACCTTGCCCAAAGGAGGTTACCCAGGGAGAGAGGAAGATTTCATCCTAAAATACTGAACAAGCAGAGAGCCTCTCAGAGCTCCAGCCCTCCTCACCCCGGGGACCCGGTGTGAATTTTGCTGTTCCTGTCCTGGTATCACACTGAGGGTACAGGACTGAGCTCAGATTTTAAGCTGCTTGCTGATGTTCCCAGTCTCAAACAGAGTCTTGCTGGCTCCAAGGCTGGAGTGAAAGCCTAACAGGTGGCTGTGCCATTCCTGAGCATCCTATGGGTTTTAGGCCAACGAAATACTTGTTTCCACTTGCTCTCCCAGCTGCTGTATACCAGAAAGCAGTGCCCGTCCCACACCAGACAGGACGGCATTTGGGTGTCTGGTGAGTGATCTGTGCGTGTGAAGATGTAGTGGCTAATACCATGTCCCCATCAGGAGACGAAGTTTCACTTGATCATCACTTCACTCCAATTAAATTCACCACGAGCTGCAAAATGATGAGAAAAAGCAATGCACACATCAAACTGATGATGGAGACAAGAACAAGGGTGCTTTGTGGGACTTGGGTTGGCAAGGACTAACTGACATGGAAATTACGTGACCGAGAGCCAGCAGTTATGAGACTATCTTGCTCTACGTGGGAGAGATGACAGCTGGAAAGTAGCTTGCTCTGTCCTAGCGGCAGCCCAAGAAAAGCTGTGGAAATGATTTGAAGAAAGCATCCCTACGCATTAGGCTACACCATGCCATAAGCAAGACAATGTGTCAAGGAAGAATGGGCTTTAAGGCTACAGAGAAAAATTATAGACAAATACTTTCTTGCATGTATAAGAAATAAGGCCAAAGTGGTGTCCTGAAACCCTGAGAGTCTCAGTGGCTGATGTTCAACAGATTCACTTTGGTCTGTGCTGACACGTCACTTTTAGGCTGACCACTTTTCCCCAGGGCTTAAATATGGCTTCACTTTCTGGGTTAGGCTCTCCTCAGTCCAGTGCTAGCAGGGGGTTCAGTGGCAGCCTGAACGTCCTGTATCTCGTTAAGGGATTGCCAAAGCCAGAAAAAATTATTTGCCTTTGGATACAGTGTTAAGTTGCATTTCTGGATGGAGCAGGTCTCTGTATCTGTGGTCAGGGCAGGGCAGTGGGTAGCAAAGAAAGCAGCCAGGTTCTGTGCTGTGGCAGCCCTTGTCATCCTCAATGCCAGCTGGAGCTGATGGCACCAGACCTAGGGAACAGCTGAGAGGAGATGCTTCAGGACATCGCATTGGAAGAGGAGCACCAGCACATGCCCTCTAGAAGAAAAGCTGAAGACTTTTCCTTCCTTTCCTTAGGGCAAGGAAGTGAATGTGGCTTAACAGCAGATGGGAGAGGTTATTTGAAGCAAGAAGACACCCTTCAAAAAGCTAGAATCACACACTGGAGGAGAAAACACCTGGATTTCCTAAAAGCTTTGCAGAGACTTTAAAAGGAACAGAGGAGACTCAGAATAAGAAGGAAGGACCTGGCAAGATTAAATATCTGCAGAAAGAAGGGAAGTGGTGGGAATGGAGACATGAGGGTTCTTCCCATGGAGGTGACAGGGGCTTGCCTAGGTCAAATTCTGAGCTGCCCACCCATCACACAGAGGCAGGAGATCTGCTAAACACACTGGGATTGGTAAATCCTGAGCTGAAAAGGCAGGAAAAGAGCAGGGGACACACTTACTATTTTCTTAGTTTTCCCTCAGCATCTTCTGTGCATCCCTGCTGGATTCAGACTCAGGGGTAGAGCTGTGGCCTGACCCTGCACCGTCCTTCCCACGCTAACACTGCAGCAAAGACCCCTGACAGCCCCCTGCTTGGCAGGAGGAGGACACCTTCCTGGCACATATAGGGAAAGGATTTCTGGGTGTTAAAAAGCAACTCCGATCCAGTGGATTGGGAGAAATCTGGGATTCAGGAGCTCAGAGACAGACTTCGTGGCTTTGGGCAGATCACAGCCTCTACTTGCCTCAGTTTCCCTTGTGTGAAATGGTCAGAAGGGCCAGGAGGAGAAACATGGGAGAGGTACCAGCTCCCAGGGCCCGAGCAATCACAGGGTCCATGGTAGAAGATCACAGCGACCTTTTCACCAGGATATTCACTGCAATGCTCTCCATCTGACGGGGAGACACCTCCACCCTGCATTCTTCCCTCTCCTCCTCCTCCGGTGGGAGAGACACACTCGCTTGGCGAACACAGTAGAGAACATTTGTGTTTTCAACCCCAGTCATGCAGAGCATAGTTTAACATCTGTGCTTTTTTAAACTAAAACTGCCTGGTATTTAGTGCAACTTGAAATGTTCCCACGGGGAAAAGAAACCAGTAGTCCCAAAGAAATGAGTTCTGTGGTATTTTTCTTGAGAGTAGTGCTACAGCCAGGCAGGAGCAACCTCACCAGGGTAAGAACTTATCCCAACCTTCCCTTTTGTTTGGCTGTAGGATATCCCTTGCAATATCCGCATCCGCCTGGGAAGATGCCGGTCTGGTTTGAAGCCAGATCCCCCCTCTGAGAAGGGGAAAGCTGGTAGCCATCATCCCACGGCTGGGCAAAGAGGGAACTGCACCTTTGCAAGGCTCTGACCCCACCCCATGTCCTTGCTTGTGTGCCAACACTGTGCAGTTTTAATTTGACAGCTTGGCGACTAAATGAAGCAGCTCCCAGCTCTCCAAGTGACTCCTGGTCTTATGGCCAGAGCTGGGAGATGTGGCATTAGTGCCATCCAGGATTGGACCCCAAACGTAAAAGTGAAGCCATCATTTTATGTGTTTCTATGTAAAAGTGTTAATGATATATCCAGGTTTAGAACAACCTCAGTGACCAGGTGGGACAGACAAGTGCAGAGAGGACCTGGCTGAATGGGAGCTTCTTGCTAGCAAAACTATAGATCTGGCTTCCCCTGCTGCTGTTTTAGCAGACTGCCTTTGCTGCTGTCCCTCGAGCAGGGATGTGTGATTTCCCCCCGTGCAAAGCCCAGACTGATGCATGACAACCCAAACTTGATGCAAGCAAGCATCAGGGCAGACCCACAGTGTGACCCTGCTCCCTGGCCAGGACCTCAGCTCCCCCTTCCTTCACCCTCTGTCTCCAGGACCCCTGCAGACAATTTGCAAGGTTTTATCTCCACTATGACCTATAATGCTGCTTAAACTCATCTCGGCAGGGATAATTCTCCCTAAAGAGAAAACGACCCTGTGACAGCATGGCTGAGCACAGGGTTTCAGCGGACACATCCCACGCCCCTCTGGGCACTCCTGCCGAACTTTGCCTTTTCTTGCCAGGCCAGCCCCGCATCCTCCTCCGCTCCCAGCCCTGGCGAAGGCAGCCCGCCAGCCTGCTTAACATTCGGCTCTCATGCCGGGGAGCAGCCGCGGCTGCTAAGGAGCTGAGCTCAGCAGCTGCGAGCATTTCGGTCCAGTGTCCCCCCCATCTTGGCTCGTCGTATGATTTCTCCTAAGGGATAACCGCTGAGCAGGACCGAGTCTCCAAGCTGATCCTTTGCTGATAAGCCAGCTGCCAAGTCTCCAGCTCTAAGACAAAAGACTTTTTCTCTTCCCAGCAGGTTTTTCTGCTGTGAATGACAGAGGAAGGGGGAAAAGTGAGCTGCCTGGCACTCCTCGTGCGCGAGAGGCTTTGGGGGTTCCTTCCCCCGCACTGTGCTGGCAGACCATGGAGCTTTTCAGGCTGAGCCTGGGCTGTATTTGCCTCCTTCCTTGGCTTGAGGGTAAGTTTCTCCTCCGTTGGGGTAGCTGGGAAGTGGAAAGTGAATTGCCTTCCATTTTTTTTCTGCTGAAGTGTTGCTTGGGCTGCAGAGCTCTGAACCCACCAGCTGTAAAACAAGTGCCTATGGGCACATTTCAAGGCAGCATTTAAAATGGGATTAAGCGCAGGGGTACAGGAGAGTGAGAGGCAGGCTGGCAAGATGCTGGGATGCTTTGGCCAGGAACACCGTGGCATCATGGCAGCCACTTTTATAAAGTGCTTTTAAACTGCTAAGAGTAGCGGATGAATAAACCTGCTCTGGGGGTAAGGGAGGCACTAAGTGACCTCCCGAGCAGTCTGTTTGCTCCCTGCCCCAGCTGCTCCTTCCTGGCAGACGTGAGTGGGCTCAGGGCATGCTGGCAGCATGGGAGAGGGTAGCAGGACCTCGTTGCATTAGTCCTGCTCCTGTGGCAGTCAGCTGGGGGTGGGATGTGCTGGTGAGCTGAAGAGTCTGCACCGCTCATCTCCGTGGAGCAAACTTGGGTCGTGGCTCATGTTAACATTCAGCTGCTTGCCGAGGTCACTTGAATCCTGTATCCTGCCTATACACAGGAGTATTTTGAATCCAAGCAGCCTTGTTTTCAACATGCATGGGTAGATGGGGAGAGCAGAAGCCCTGGCAAGCACCATCCTGCAGAGCCGTAGCGGTGCTACCCAGGAACAGCTACCTGGCAGCAGTGCTACCAGCAGTCTCACCCATCCCATCATGGGCAGTGGGCAGCATCTATTTTCTTTAAAAACAGGCGAAGCCGCTGAGCTAATAAGTAATTCCCTTTTTATTTTGCCGTTATGCCTGAGATGCCAGGTAGAAAGGGACTCATTGAAATAAATCCCTGAAGTGCTTCAAGGTTCATTCAGTCCTGAAGCTGCAAGGAGGACAGCCCTGCAGTGTTACAGGTTACCTGCTCAGAGCTTTTCAAGCTCCCTAGGCCAGAGGACTACAACTATTTGGGCTGCACAGCTTTGTTCCTTAAAGACAAACCTCAGACTGGCAGCTCTGACCAGCTACTTTCCATTTCCTCCTCCACAACCCCTAAGAGCATGTTCACTGGGCTGCTTTGAGCAGTTAGCCCTCGGTTTACTCTGCAGGCAGGTCAAAGGAGAGGTTTGTGCTCCTACAGATTTGACTTTTGCTCCATCTACTGCTGGTTTTTGCACCCGAAATCTTGCCAGTTACAGTAAATCCAGTGAATTGAATCTCTAATTTTTCAAAGGTCCAGGCTGAGGGTATGTCACTGTACTAGTGAGAGGTGAGGATAACTGTGCATCCTTTAAAAGTTACAGGAGATCTGGTTAGGACCTGGAGGTGACACCATGGTGGCTTGCCAGCAAAGCAGAACAGCCTTCGGCGTCTTGCTCTTTCTTTGGCTGTAATACAGATCTTGTCTGGTGTTAGAAGAAAGTGGTTCTTTATTGCTGCCACAAAACAGGAGCCCCAAAGTTATGTTTTATCAGTAAATTAAGGAGGATCACAGGACATTTCCTTCGCAGTGAAATTCTTTTGATGCAATCACAAGAGTTTATCAGATCTCCTCCCTTGGCTTGTGCAGGCTCTCCCTGACAGCAAGAATGCACAGCTGCTGGGTGCAGAGCCACCTCCTGCACGCTGTGAGCCTTCCCTTGGCAGCCCTTGTCCCATCTGGGATCAGTCCTTGACCATCCCATCCCATGCCCATCCCCTCCAGACCTCTCTGGATTTTATAGACCTCCATCATATCCCCCAAGGGACTGGTTTTCCCAACATGCATCAGTTTCATGTTGACTTCACCAACCTCCCCTGCTTCCCATGGTTTACCCATGTGTTTTTCCATACCAAAACCTTCCTTCTTTTCCTATGGCTGCTCTGCTCTCTTGGAGGCCTTTGCTGAGCTATTTGGCCAAAAGCCTCATTGGTCAACCAAAAGCAAGATATTCTTAAGGAAGCAGCAATGGTTGGGAAAAAAACACAGCCTCATGTTGTTGCCAGAAGCAACAGCTGGGAGCTGCTCTTGGAGAGACATGTTACTGGGAAATAATCTGAGTGCAGACCAAGAAGTCTTTGCAGTCAGGTACTTGCACTGACAAGCTGTTTGCCAGTGAATTACTGGCAGTTACCAGTAAGCTTTGTTGACTTCTCTATAAAAATGACACAGCTTGATAAGAGCTGATCTGCTGCCCGAAGTAATGGAAATTGTGCTCCCAATAAACCCAGAGCTCCCAGTTGCCAGGTAGCTGTTCAGCCAGCTCCAGTTCTGCCTGTTCTGCTGGCTCCACTGGGCAGAAGCCTGTTTGTTCACCAACAGGGACTCACCAGGCTCCGCTTAGCATCGTCCTTTCCATAGGCAGATTGGCCACATCCACTGGCCTGTCATGGACATTTGTGTCTCTAAACTTTACATCCAGGTAAGCACAATTGTAGCCTGAGGGAGGACTGGGGCAAAATAAAGGTAATGTTGGTTCCAGTCGACAGTCTGTTTTGCGAAAAAAATACTCTCACCTCCTGCTATGCTGGTCTTGGGTATAAATCCAGGCAAAATAGACAACAGAGTGCCAATCTCACTGCTTCCCTGTGCACATCTGGATTGCCTGCTTTTGACCAAACACATCTGGGTCACCACACCCCTCTCATGACAGCAAGTACCTTGCAGCTGTTTTTAATTTCAGCATTCCATGGCCCTGGGCTTGTCTCCTGAGCGGGCAGCAGCGAGGGTCTTGCTCCCTTAGATGGAGGAGGGAGATCTTTTCATGAGAAGGAGCTACTGCTGGGCTGCGTTCAATTCTGCTCCTGCTCATTTACTGAGGGCCTTGTTTGTCCATACCTTACAGCATCTCAAGCCACTTGCTTCCGTTTTAGATTCAATGTAATGTTCCTACAAGTGATTGTACAGGGCAATGACTTGCATCGACCTCCATCTGCATGGGGAACCCTCCTGCCTTAACTGGGAGCCTCCCTCTTCTGCCACTGCATCATCTCATTTCTGTCTGCTCCTGATGCTCTGCAGGAGGTGGAAAAAGTATGCCAGGCCCAGGGCAGCTCAGAAACAGCTTCCCCTCCTGTTCAGAAGAGACATCATGGCAGGAAAAGATAACTTCAGGCCATCACAGCAAATTGCATCTGCTGCTATGACTAGTCACATGAAAGTCCCTTCTGCCTTCACCCAATGTCTTTCTATACTGCCTAGTTCTGTAGATGTCCTGCAAAAGCCCCACTGTACATTTAGTCCTGAATTTGAACCCTGGTAAGGGATCTGGATAGAAAACCTGGTAGCTCTGCATTAGCAGCGTGAGGCCCAGCAGCGTGGACAGGAGGGCAGAGGAGGTTAGATGCTGTGCTTGCCTGAAGGGAGAAGGTCCCATAATTAGTATCAGGGTAGGGAGTGGTGATGTCTCCACCACCATAGTGTCTGAGCAGCTAAAGATGGCTTTCCCCACATTTGCTGGTTAATTTTTTCTTCTTTTGGGCTGGGACCATTTCTGGTAGGAGCTGGAGTCTCTCGTGGCTGCTTTTAGAGCTAAGGCAGGCACCAAAATTGCTGGCAGGGCAACTCAAGAGGATGGGAGTTTTCCAAACCCTCTTCCCACCTGATGCCCTTTGAACTGCTGCAATAGTCCAACAAGACAAGGGGACCCTAAATCCTGGGAAAGCTGATATTCAGGAGGAGTTATGCAAGGAGACAAACATATGTAAAGTATATAAGAACAGTCTGGGTCAGTCTCCATCGGTGCATACATCAGTGCATACTCCACGGTGCTCTGAGACATGGTTTAGTGGGCATGGTGGCATCGGGTATATGGTTGGACTTGATGATCTTTGAGGTCTCTTCCAACCATAATGATTCTATGATTCTATGATAGAGGAGACCTTCTATGATACCCATAGAGAAGATATGACCCACTGCAGTGGTGAACAGTGGAGGCAGATTAACCTGTGCAGGAAACTCTGGCTTATCTCACCATAAGTCAGACCCTGGCACTGCTGCCTCCAAGGTTTCTCAGCTATGGTGCATGTACCCCTAGAGCTGTGCACATTTTGGGTGGAAGCAGCAGTAACAGCTTGGAGACATTTCTCTGAGCCGCTGTTGCCACTGCCTGGGTGACTTGGGATGACCCACTGTCATATGGTGGCACCCAAGAAGAGCCATGTTTAGGAGCTCTTCTGGGCTGTGGGATGTCCCCATGAAGCAGCCCCTACGAGAAGTGCCATGGTTGCTGCAGATGGATGACTGCCTTCAAGGACAGGTAGACACAGGAAAAGGTAAATTCCTGACTGTGACTCAGTTGTTATCATCTCCCTACAGAAAACATCCACTTGGCAAGAGAAATTGAGCTAATTAAAGGATTTTTCCAAGAGTTAGGAACCCCACCAGGGAGGGCAAAAGAGGCCAAAGCCAATGCTGAGGTTCCTGCATGACCTGGAGTGTTTTGGGAACCTGTGCTTGCTCAGCTCTGACTTACCCTTTCCCTCTGCAGAGCCTTTAGATGGAGCAACCCATCCCCAACCTATTTGCCATCACAGGCACTACTTAGAAACAGCAGAAAAATTCCCAGCCATACTGGGATTACTGGTAACCAAGGTTTTCCTGGTGGCATTACCTTAATTAGGAATGTTGCATGGGTTTTGCTCCTAATCGTACGAGGAACAGCATGTCCCACGGGTGGCCATGCTGCAGAGAAGCAGGGGGCTATACTTGCTTGCTTTTCTTTCTTCTAACCAGATAGAGTGGCAGTATCATAGGACAAATGAGCTGCAAGCGCCTTTGCTCGAAATTGTTTATTTTGTTCCTAAAAATACGAAGAGGCCAAAATGTTCAAGCATGAGCAGCTCAAAGCAGGCATCTACTCAGGCTCTGTGGGTAAGGCTGGCATTTTCCAGAGACGCTGAGTCCCATCCCTGGGGAGTACATTGAACGCTCTGCTTGCTCCAGGTTAACATTCCTAAAATGTTAAGGCTGATGGCCTTATTTGCAGGGCTGCTGGACAGTGGGACTTGGCAGTGTTGGGAAAAAAAAGACATTTTGCCTCCTAAGGATTCTTGGTGCCTGATGCATATCCCAAAGTAAATATACTCCAGCTTTATTTGTGCCTCTACCCCTTATGACTGTGTGGGGCATCTGCAATGATTGCTGCCAGTTACCTGTATCTAATCATAAATTGCTTACTTGGGTAGCAACATCTCAACTTCAGGAAAGCAATAATGTATGGGTAGCGGATGGTGAACCTATACGACAGACACAGGTTCACATCTTGGTTGGCAAGGCTGACGTGAAACACCTCAAGGAAAATCTTGGTGTTGATAGCCAGCTTCACAGAGAGCTCAACATCACCGTCCATAGGGAAGAAACTCGGACCACAGTCCAGAGGAGAAGGATTATGGCCCAGCGTTGCTGCTACCCTCCCGTGTAATGCTGAACCAAGCAAAGTTTAGCTAGACCTCTGCTCCCCGGCTGTAAAATGGTGGTTATACTTTCGGACCTGAGGTATGGTGTGAGGATAAAAATCTATTAATAACTCGGTGTCATATGCTACTGAGAAGCTATGCAAATCTCAAAGGAAAGCACTTCAGTTGTGGTGTTGAGGTTCCTCAGCCCACATGTATTCCCATGGCAGATGGGCTGCCCTGGACATTCAATGGGGTGAGTCCCTGCAAACTGAGACCTGCATGAAACCAAGAAAGCTGGTAGAAAGGGGCAGCTGAAAAGTGCAAAAGGCTGGGGACATGGAGGCATGCAATGCTTGCTGCTAACACGCAGGTAACATGGCAATTCTTTCAAGAGGAATGTATACCATCAGGGACTGTACACGGAGAACAAAGTACAAACCTGCTGGCTGGGTTAAACAGCAACATTCTTCAAAATTTAATAAAAAATGAAACTTTCAAATGGACAGTCATTGCCAAGCAAGGACAAGAAAAAACAGCAGAGATTCTGGCCTATTTAATAATAAAAACCGTAATAAAACATGTGAGAAAAAAATTTAGATCAGTAACCTATAGAGAGCACAAGAAGACTACCAACAGAAATTTTCAAACCTATCTGGAGTAGGAACTTGGTGGGGGTAAGGAGGGCAATAAATAACTGCCGTAAATGTAAGAAGGGCAACCAAAACAGGGTCGTGTAGAAAGGCTGAGTAGATTATTGGTTCCAGTGTTCACATTAGACATGGTCAGGGAGGTCCTCACACGGCAGTCACTTTTTGCAGTCTGAAGAGTGTTACCAAACAATATTGTCAACAGAAGAAGTTTTAGGGAAAAAAAAAAAGATGAATAATCTGTGGCAAATGACCAGCCCAGATAGCATTCACACTGAGTTATGGGAAACTGAAGATGACATTTTTAAAACTATTATGGAGTATGTAAACTCTTAAAGCAGCCTCAGCACCAAGGACTGCGTTACAGTAATTCTCTCCCTCTTAAGAGGGACATAGCTTGGGGAAACACAGGTCATGAGGTTTGATTTCAGCATCAAGCACCTCAGTAGAAGCAAAGAACAGAATTTGGAGACAGACAGATAAATATGAGAAAAGTTAATATAGCTTTTGTAGTGGGAATGTCTGACATCTGTGATGGCATCAATGAACGCATAAATGTCATAAGCTGATGTAGACCTTGTGCTTGCGTTTGCAAAAGGCTTTTGATAAGATTCTTCCACCAAGGCCCTTAAGAAACTCCACACTCCACTGAATAAGAGAGAGACTTAGCCCACAGCCTGGAACAAAGAGGTGGAATAAGTTGACAGTAATGACAGCAGAGGGAAGGTACCAGCAGGTGCTGACAAAGATCAAAATGAGTGAATAATGAAGTAATTAGGTTTGCTGATGGCACAAAATCATTAAGAATAATCAAAACTGAAGTTGAGTGTGTGGAGGTGCAGAAGGAGCTCATGATACTGATTGAGCAACAAAATGGTTTCTGACCTTCAGAGTTGAATAATATGAAGTAGTGTACATGGGCAAAACCATTTTAACCAAAAATACCCAGCAACACTCTCTTAATTAGTTGACATATTTTAAGAAGGAGACACTGGCATCCTTGCCATCTTGAGTGAGCTCTTTACTTGTCGGATTGTTACCCTCTTCCTCTATGAGCAACTGCTAATACCCAGTGCTGGAGGCAGGATCCTGGGCTCAGCAGATATTTTATCTCACCCAGCACAGTTCTCATGTTCCCCTGTTACATTTTTATACATCTTTCAAATAATTTCTTTGCAAATGTGTTTCTCCCACTTCAGATGAAGCAGGAGGTGAGAATCCCTGGACCTAGAAAAAACATGGTGAGGGGATTGTATTAATCCCTTTGAATTTCCTAAAGATTGTGGGAGATTATATATGAGACATTTCTCCTTGCCTTTGGAAGCTGGCAGAAACTCAAGCCCAAGGTGCATTAAACATCTTCCCTCCATCCAGCCCTCAATAAGCAGCAAAGAGGACAGGACTCACGAGTTGTCCATAGATCCTCCAGAAATTTAATTTCCATTTAGGCACATAGGCTTGGCAGGAATTGCCTGGATCAGTGGCTATCACAAGTCCACAAAACTCAATATCCCAGTGCGGGCACATCCATCCCCATCTCAGAGCCGGCGCAGGAGTCGTACTGTCGTTTCTGGCTGCCTCTCCCCACGCACTCAGGATGAGCAGAAAGCCCCGAGCTGTTTCTGATTTAACAGCCCCCAGGCACTATTAATGTAGCAGACCCATAGAACTTCCTGCGAGAAAAAGCCTGAGCTCTTTTAAGCTATTGTTCATACCCTTGGTATTGTGTACTGGCTTCTGTTTACACTGTCATTAGTTTTTTCAGGTATTGAGCCAAATACTTGCTGCCAAGGAAAAGCATTGTTCTTTGCTTTGGGAGGGGAAACTCTGCAGAAATAGTTGATTAGATAAGCATCAGTGTTCTTCTCTAACATCACTTTTCAGTCTCCTCTTTATGCTCAACACTGTATGCTGATGGGGCTTTTATATGGGGAAAAGAGGGGAAAAAAAGTTACTGCAAATGCTGGGAGCTACCATGTGTTAATTGTAATTAAAATTAAAAGATTTCTCCGAATGTGGAGAAATTTGAAAAATTTATTTCTATCCCTCTGTCTTAGGCATAAAATACACAGCAGAAGGTAAACCTGTGTCAGTGACACATGATTCAGCATGCAACATTTTGCTCAGGATGGTCGCAGGCCACACCTGATGATTTTGTACTGAAAATGGGGGCAATTCTCCAGCTAACAGGATCGTATCCATCCTAAGTCATTGGAGGTGTTTGGACCGTTGCTATTAAAAGCAACAATTACAGAAATTGCTTCAAATTGTGTGTTTGTTGTGGTGCAGCTGTGACTTCCTTCTCTTACAAACGGATCCTTAAAAATGGTATCTTCACGCCTGGGGAGCACAGACCAATGTCAGGTGTGCCAAATCTAAGTTCATTTCACTACTTACATGATCTGTGTCAGCCAAGTACTTCCGAACTTCTGATGGGGTATGGTTTTATCCCAGCATTGCTGTAGTATCACCAGAAGCCACTTAATGGAAACAGTAGCCCAAGGCAGTCTAATTGGCCCCAGATGAATAGCACCTAGGAAATTCAGGGGTTTAAATTGCTTTTTTATAAGAAATATTTGATCCACATAGGGGGAAATAAAACTCAAACCATCCAATTATTTTGGAGGGAGAGAAGGGTGGGTACCTGTTTAGTTTAAATACTGCATTAAATATATATAGGTGGATATTTCATAACAGTACAACTTTTCAAGAATGTTGAGTTTTTCCCCATTAGTTACATGGGTTACTTACGTCATTGTTATTTTCCTCTAGTATTGTGCCTGGCTATTTGCGCACCCTGTATCTTAAATAAATGTTATTCTGGGGAATTAGGAAGCTAGGGGAACTGTTTATCTGGGCATGCCCATCCAGGAAAGGACTGGTGGGTTACATCTCCCCTTCCCCAGAGCATTTGCAATGCTCAAAAGACGCATTGCCTCAGACATGCACAGTACTAAACCGTGCTCTGATTGTACCACAGTAGCAGAGGGACAAGGCTTCCTCATAAGGAACACGCGGCTGGAAAAGTGCATTTGCGTCTCCCACCATGAGACCAAGAGCATCAGTCTGACCGACTGCAAGGCACGCTCACAGCAGCAGCAGTGGAGCTGGGACCCCGCCACCAGGACCATTGTCAGCCTTCAAATGAAACAGTGCTTGTCGGCCCACGAGACGCGGGAGTATGCTCTGGTCAAGCTGGAGCCCTGTGGAGACTGGGAACGTCAAGAATGGTCCTGCAGTAAGAAGGGACACTTGACTCTGCAGAGCTTGGGCTTCCACCTCAGCACCAAGGAAGGAGGCCACAAGGTCTTTATCTCAAGGAAGAAGGACAAATACAGCAAGTGGAAGACTTTAGCACATGAAACCATCTGTGCTGCTGTCCAGACAGCAGCTCCAAGGCCCAGCAAACCAACACAACAAGCTGTAGACACACGTGTGTGGATCTATGAAAGTAAGATGAGGTAGATTTAGCATCAGGTAACATCTAACCTTACATGTCATCCCAGCCACCTAACACCAGGCTTGCATCCATCATTCTAACCCACGTTCACTTCAGCCCCATCTGAAGAGATACCAAACGGTTCCAAGTCAGCCCAGCTACTTGGTACCACCAGTTTCCAGTAGCTGCTGTTCAGTGTTTTCCAGAAAGTGCACAACACCTTACAGGATCAGGTCCCTAAACCCCAGCTGCATTTCTGATGACAGGCAAAAGTCAGGTATTTTAGAAAGTTCATCTGAATTGGTGCCCAGAGCTAAGAATAGTTGGAATTGCTTGAGCCTCCCAAGTCCAAAACAACCAAGTTTAGTCCCATAAAGTTAGGCGCTTAGGACTTTGAAGGGGTTTTAGTACTTTGTACTTTGGGATGTAATTTTTGGTAACAAGAAAACTGGCAGCAGCTGAAAATCTCTTTTAAACTTGTATGAATTATTGAGAAGCAGCTATATTTGAAATGAGAAATTGTTGCTTCAGTTTCTAGGTAACGCTTTACAGTTATCCCCTGCCAGACCCCAACAGTGCACCTATAACTAATGAAACCACAGTTCTAACTTCCATCTCATGCTCTCACAATCCTCAAAAGTGAACCTTCCTCCTGGTGCCTGATGCAACCGTAACAAGACTAGTGAACACAGCAAGTAGTGAGAGCTAGTTAAAGCGCTGCCCTCCCTTTGCATTAAGAAAACCTAGAACATGGCACCAAAAATTATAAAAAGTCTGGTTTATATTATCAGTTTCACGGCCTTGGGCTTTGCTAAAAAGAATCTAATCTCTGCCTTCATGAGTGTTCACTATCGTCTGCCTAGACTGGACACAAAAAGGGCAGAAACCCTGGTCCTGTCATAGTTTTAGGTATTGGACACCAGGCATGGTCATTGCACCAAGATATGACTATCCTAATTTCTCAGATGGACAGTGAAGCCCATTGCTGACCACTGATAATTCATGGTCCAGTCTGTTTCCCTCTTTCATTTAGTCCCTTATGAAACAAGGGTGGTTTCAGGAATTTTCTTGTGAAGTTGTGTGCAGAACTGAGACCTGAAAATCATACTCAACTCCTCCCCTCATCCTCTCCTCCTCTCCCTTCTTCCACGCCACGGACCAGAAAAAAGATGGTGTTTTCTGTGACTTGTCTGTGTTTGTCCATTCTGTAGGTGATGAGGTTCTCAGCCTTCCTCAGGGGAAATTATTTCCCTTACATGGGGCTATTTGTTACCTTAAGGCTTGATGGCCCCAATGAGATTTTCAGTTTTGGAGAAATGAGTAAAGAGAAAATGTGATAAACCTGCCTGGCATAAGCAAATGGATTATGAGTATAACCTTTTGACACAAAGAGGCTATATCTAATTCGAAATAAAAAGAGATACAATAGCTTTTTTAGTTGTGCAGATAAGATGGCCTTTTTACTGAGGTTTTTAATTAGCCAACTAGAAGGTTAACAAGTAATGATCACAGTAGTCACAAGCATTAGTGTTTGTTTAACATGAAGATAAATACAGCCAAAACAAATTAGATACCATAATAAGCTAGTTAAATATAGGCTAGGAAATGCGTGGCACATTTAAGATATGGGAAAAAAGCATGTGAAAAGGGCGTTTGTGTTCCCTAAGGCAATGTTCCTGGCAGCCCAGGGCTGCCTTGGAGCCAGGCTCCCCAAATAAGGCCGCAAGGGTAAACACAGAGCAGGCTTTGAATCAGGTTGTACCAGTTAGTGTGTCCCGTGCAAACTGGTAATTTTACTATCAACCCCATGGTTCAGAGTCTACTGGAGGGAATCTCTACTTAGTAACATCATCGAAGTCATATGTGTTTGTTTAGGTCTTATCCAAGTTTTGGTTGACCATCAACAGACAACTTTTACTTTGGTGGGTTATTTGCTCAATAAATTACACCCGTGTACCCGTGGATGCTTGTGTCACAAGAAGGGATGGGGATGGGATAAGCAGTGGGAAGCCCTGGGTACATGGGTTTCTTGATCTTGCCACATGCATTAGTGCAGGAGATAGGTGACTATTGCTGCCACAAGATCTCCTACAACGTCCCCTCTAGCAGTAGTTGCTATCCCACATACCCTACTTCTGCAGTAAGCCTGGCAAGGCAAAGGATGCGATTGACCCTTGCAAGAGGTATGGACTATTTACAATCCTTTTGATGCCATTTCTTCATCTGCTGTGTTGGTAATACCTGTGATACTTCCACTTGCCTCTTCCTCACATCTCATCCTTTAACAGCTGATGTTGCACTCATACTTTTTAGATCAATGTCCTTATGTACCACCAGAAAACAAGCTCTGCTTTGGCTGTGGATTCCATCTTGAGAGGTTCATTTCAACTTTGAAATCCATGAGAACTGAAGGCCCCTGATGTACAGGAGGAGGTGATCCCTATTGCACCATGTCCTGTTCGTCTTGCAGGGTGGAGGGCTAACACAGCAGGCCTGGGTTCCCTTCCCTTGCCAGGCACTGAGCGTATCGAGGTTTCTGTACAAAAGTTAATGATAAACACACACATCTTTGCTTTATTTCCTTCTAAGCTAAAATCATTGATTCATCAAAGATTGATGCTGTGGACAGAGAATCTTCTGTGAGCTTGACTGACCCACCTCTGGCTAACAAATTCAACAGCACAGTGTCTCCAGCAAAGACCAAACAGGCATACCTCCCAGCAAATGAGGGTGAGCACTTTTCTTTTCTGAATGCATATGTGAGAACGGCAGGAAGGAAAGTGTGGGTGGCATATAGACATTACTCAAGTATTTTCAGTGGTGGTAAGTACCTGAGTTCTGGTGAAGAATTTCCATGTGCACCACCGAGTGGTTCAAGGTTTTGATTTCACACATGTTGAGATGTTTGCCTTGGCAACGATTCAGTGATACGGCCATAGTCTTAACCTGGAGGCACAGCCATCAGATGTTCTAGGAGCAAAAAATATCTGTGTCTGGGGAACGCTGAGGAACAAGAAAGTTTCCTTTTCCCTTCTGGCTCCATACAAAGGGGATTTGTGGTTACAGTGCAGCCCCAGGAGGTAGTTGGATCTTCCTCCGGTCCAACAGTGGAAGCTGCTAATCTGAATCTCTTTGCTTTTTCCCCAGATGAGTCCCACACTCACTCTAAAAAGCACCATGGAAACAGAGGGAAAAATGCTGGGTCCAGGCTTGCAGGTAGGTCCAGGGATCAGCCAGAGGAGGAAGTGACCAGGTGGATGAAGATTCATTAGTGCCCCTGACCTTCCCATCAATACACAGTTACATTGCCCTGGGTCCCGCTGATGATGCTCAGTAGTGAACGAGGGCACCAAATTACCTGTCAGAAAACTCCTTTTAAAGATTAAACAATCTCTCCAGGCCTGGAGTACAAAAGTGAGTAAAAACATGCAAATGCTTTGTCCCAGCTCACCAGGAAAATAGATACCCACTAGCACTGGTGCCTTCCCCCAGCCCTTCTTGTTTCATATCAAAGAGATGCAGAGTGGAAGTATGAATAATTATTGTCTTCCTAGCAAGAAAGAAAACCTTTTTGTGGACATCTTCAATAGGGGGATGCCGTGCAGTGTAAAGCAGCTGTAAGATGTTGATCTTATGGACAAAGCACTTTTCCTGTTATCTGCTAGTCTTCAGGGACATTACAAGGTTTTTTTGTGGCAATTGTGGTGATTGCATAAGAATGGGGATAGGTACAGCAAACGTATGATTGTTTTCTACGATACCCTTTCAGGCACCAACTGGAAAACAGCCATGCTGGTCCTCAGCCCCTTGGCTTTCATACTGGGATTAATAATACTGACACTCAATGTTCATTACAACAAGTAAGTGAGATTCAGGTTTATTTGGTTTGCGGCTTCCCTGTCCAGCATTTCAAAAAGGAAGTCTTGGTCTTGGCACCCTTCCCCATCCTACACCTGAAGCATTTGGCTCTGAGCAGATGGGTCTGCTCACCCATGATGTCATCTTTGATGATTTCTCCTCTCTGCCACCCTGTTTTCTCCCTCCCACTCACTACCCCATCCAAATGCAGCCACTAATGTTAGCTCATCCTCTCCTAAACACCTCATGCCATCCCTGAAGGTTTAGCGAAGGTGAGCACCACGGTTGCTGAACCAGTTGATATGGAGAAGCAACCAAGTGACAGGCAGACGCAGTTATGTACCCTCTTCTCTCTTCTCCTAGGAAGAAGAAAATCCTCTCGGCTCTGAAGAGCTCCCCAGCCAGTGGCAGTAGAGCTGACTTACGGGAGCCATCTCCCTTACGAAGAGGTCACCAGCCATACCTTCCACCATCTCGCTCCCCTTCCTTGAGGCACGGAGAGATCCTCATTGAGTGGAAAGATGGGACTATCACTCCTCTTTTTGATAATGCCAATTATCAAATGGACTAGGTCTGAAATAACTGAGCTGTTGTTCCATCCTGTGTCACTCTTCCCACCAGGAGCCGTGCCGCCATAGCCAATCTCCTCCCTAGCCTTGCTGTTCTGACAGGGAGCTGTAAGCACTGGTTTTTTGGTTTTTTTCTTTTAAACACTTGAGAGCAATCTCCTTGCACAGCACAAGGTTTAAGCAAGCAGAGCAGATTGTTTGGTTTGTATAGGCACACACTGCTTAGCTCTTCCAGGGCTGATTTAACCTGTAACAAACCCCACATTTAGCTAAATGAAGCTGAGACTCTTGCCAGCTGCAACTGTCCCTTGCCCCGAAATTCTAGAGTTACTGAGCATATGAGAAAGTAAATCCTTGGAGACAAGGTGTAAGGTGAAAAACAGAAGTCCTGATGATCCTTAGATCTTTTTAAAGATAAAACTAGCTGCCAACAGACACAGAAGGCTGTCAGTTACTTTGTCAATGTCAGAACATAACTAATCAGCACTGCCTTCAGAATTCAGAAGAGTCTCCTCTAGATATCTGCCAAAATACCCCCCCTAAGTTATTAAGTAACAGCAAGTCATTTTTCTAACTTAAAAGGTAGCACTCCATCGTCCTCTCTGCATTACCACAAGAGTCCTGCTGAGAGAGTATGTCTCTCTCAAAATATTTAGGATGTATTAGACCTTATTATAACACACATCCTCTTTCTTTATGTAGAATAAGAAATGTCAGTGATGCTTGTCAGGGATATTATGTCATCCAGTCATTTTATACCAGCTTCAATCTCTGATTTCCTATAGTCACATGGAATAGTCAATGAACAGATATATTGCTCTGATCTACAGCAGTAGTAGTTTTTTTCTAGAAAGGAGTAAGGCACTCTTTTCAGCCTTTACACTTCTTGTTTGAGCATAATTACCTGTGACCGTCACACTCAGTCCTGATCTTCCCTGAGTGAAACTTACAACGTCTTAGTGCTTTCCTAATATTCATGAATTTATGCTTTCCTTCGCTCTGATCTTGCGATGACGTAAACTGTAATCATGGCTCTAAATCACAAATTATTCAGATAGAGAAATACTAATACCAGGAAATTACAGGTATGAGCTGCATCAGTATATTTGTTCAGTAGAGCAAGGGAAACCATATCCTAACCTCTCTTATTCAGACTTAAACAATCACCTTTCACTTTATCTAAAATTAGTTGTTGTGCTATTTCAGTGGAGCTTGGACTTCTCTAGAGTTTGATTTCATTTAACCTAAAGCAGAAGTTAAGGTCTCAAGGGAATTTAACAGATTATTTTTTTTTTTTAATTTTTCTTTTTAAACATAGATCCACAGCCTGGTAAAAAGTTAACTGCCACATGGTATTATTATGACCAAAAACTTAGCTGGTCTCCAGAGAGAAAATACAAACCTTACTAGTTCAGGGAATGAAAAATCATACAGGTTGGAAATAAATGTCTTCCCCAGGCAGATTATTCCATAATTATTTACTTGAGGGTTTCCCACAAGCTCCTTGGAAAGTATTTTACTACTAGATGTGGGCAGATGAGGAACTCTTTCTTCACCAGTGAGCAGCAAACACAAACACACAGAATTAAATTCTGACTTTCCAACATTTCCACTTTAAAACAAATCAAAAGACTTTTAGGACAAGTTTCCAAATGTGTAAGCATCACTTTACACACAAAATTTGTGTGAACACATTCTGTACATAAATAGCTCAAAATGCACACACAGTGCCTCACCAATTATCAGTTATATCCCTTGTACCTTTTTCTACCACAATTAAGATGCCTGTCTTTGAAATTTCGTCCAAGGAGCACATCACCTTACAGTGCACGGTACTTGTTACCCTCCAAAACCTTGACATGCTTTGGGAATGTTATGTATGCAGTGCCATTAAAATGGAAATACTTACTTGGAGTTCAGCTAATGTTGTACTTTCCAAAACAACAAGTTCTTATGCTCATTACTGCTGAACGGGCAGAACAGATGACTTGTTAATGACTCTCTGTAATTCACACTTAATGTGCTAATCTTGCTCATAATCATGAAGGCAGTAACACCATTGTTTGCATAGCACTGATTAAATGGTAGCTCAGACAATAATGAAAAAATAAGACTGCAAAGCAGCACAGGTTTTTAACTGTTCTCTCCTCCTTTCTTTTACTGGTTGTTATCTTTTAGTTATTTCTCATTGGTTTACCTACATTAGATGCTAAGACCAAATTTGCCAAGGTATGGACAGAGGAGCTGAGGGTACAAGTCTTCATCACAAGAGGTCCTAAAAAGCATGTTAACCAAATATCCACCAGGAAAAACTCCAAAATAGCTGATTCTGCTTTGGGGCTGGGACTGGTGACAGTGGGAGACACCTTCCATCTTCTGCTACTAAAAGTAGCTGAGAAACACTCAGAGCAATCACACAACCTATGTGCTGTTCACTCCCTGCCATCACCTGAATACAATGCTTTTGAACAGTGTTCATAATGAAAATAAAACCCGACTGTAAAGTGGAGGAGCACTGAAATTGTTTGTGTGTGGGCACATATACATATTAAAAGCCTCCTTATAATGCATGACCCTCATTTCACTCCTGCAGCAAGGAGGAAGGCAAAGTGGAAGTAGAACCCACTTTCTCATACGCTTACTTGTTTTGTGAGGTCCAAGTGCCTAAGCAGCAAAGGCTAGAGGAGATGTAGGGAAGAAGGGACACTTGTTCTCCCCTGAAGTTCCCTGGGATTCAGAAAACCTTATTCCTGACCTAAAATTTTTAATAATGTCACTATGCTTTTCTGGTATTTATGTACCAAAACATCCAAAAGATTATGAATCATTATTATGAACTTATGTATAATCATACGGAGTGCTAACAACCTCAGCCCTCACCAATATCAATGACAGAAGAGAGTTCCACAGGAAAGGTGATGCAGGCGAGCTCATCAGTACCACCGCGGGCTTCTGCAATCCTCCAGCATGAGCATCTACAGCACAGCGCTGGCAGTGCGCATGGTCCTGCTGCCCACACGTGGGAGCAGGGCAGGCTCCAGCCACAGAAACACACATGCTATCGAACAGATGCAAGATTGCACATTAGCATAGATATTCTGTGCAGAAAATGCTACATTAGGCAGATAGATTTCCCTTTCCCAGCCCCCTGAATAACGTACGGCTAAGGTGTCCGTTAAAGAGCAAAAAGGAGAAGAAAGAGGCAAAAGAAGAACTACAAGTTTACCATTTAAATACTGTATGTCAACTGTTTACTAAGACTCTTTGGATGGAAAATGTATGCATAACAGTACATTAGTGATGTACATAAATTAATGATACGAACAAACAAGACCTGAAATGATTTGACAAGTTATCACAGCATATCAGTGGAGGAGTTGGGAACAGAACTACTGCTTCCCCATTTGAAATCCAAGGTGCAACTTCTGCAATAAACATTTTGTTATTAAAAAAACTCCATATGCTCTTTTTCTCAACTCTGTAGTTCTACATCAGAAAGTCAAGAAATATCAAGTTTTTGATTTTTCAGAAAAAACTGTGGTTGTTCAGCACTTCAAGGAAAAAAAAAATAAAGGGAAA
Source organism: Cariama cristata (assembly GCF_000690535.1). Taxonomy (NCBI): domain Eukaryota; kingdom Metazoa; phylum Chordata; class Aves; order Cariamiformes; family Cariamidae; genus Cariama; species Cariama cristata. The sequence goes on along the minus strand of NW_009598115.1, from coordinate 5,522 downwards.
AAGAAAAGGAGACAGGGACAGAGGAAATCTTTGTTAGCTCCGGGTTTCAATTCAGACATCTCTGGCTCAAAGTTCCATCAGACATGCTTTTTTGCATTAGCTAGGGGAGACAAAAGCACAAACTCTTTAAAAGTTCCAAGTATCTTAACTGAATTTGTATAGATTTAAAAAAGAAACCTACATTCTGCAGCCATGTAGTTCTTTTCCTAGTTTTAAAAAAAAAATTAAAAAAGCAGGCCATGTTTCTTCAAATATTCCCCTTATCCTTCACAAAAGCATTTATTCTTTGGAGCAGAGAAACTGATGCACTTCTTTCAGTGTTGTTTGCATGTCCTCATATTCTGCAAATTTGCAAGCATCCTCCAGCTTCAGCCATTGGAAAGCTTGGTGCTCCTCCGAGAGCCTGATTTCTGTGTTAGAGTCCTTCATTTCTGCCAGCCAGTAAATCACGGTCTTTGGTTTGCCATGGACAGGGTAGTGCAGTTCTTTCTTGTACCCCTCTATGAGGGTGAGCTGACTGGCCTGAAGACCAGCCTCTTCCTGCGTTTCCCGGAAGGCTGTCTGCAGGTCATCCTCTCCTGGGTCCACGTGGCCTGTCAAGAAGGTGAACAAGTAAGTCTCTGAGAAGGAAACTCAGATTTTGTTTATTCAGTTGACAACTAGGAAACTGAATTGGGAGACAGAGATGAGAGCACATTGTAGCTGGTACAGAATCAAACAGGAACTGGAGAAGAGAGATTTCTTTTCCAACTCTTATGTCTTGATTTGTCTTTGTCTTGTGGCTTTTAAGATTGTTGTTTATCCCACATCTTCTGAAACTCCCAGTGGCCTGTCAGCACTAGACATCTTTTCTTCCCAGTTCTCCTCTCCTCTTCTGGAGCACTCTGTACCTGTAAAGTTCCACCTTAGATCATACTGAGGACTGAGTGCCCCATGAATGTTATTCCTTTATCCAGTTAGAGGAGAGACCACTCATCTGCAAGACTCTTAGTCCTCTCTCAACCCTTCCCTCCCAAGGTAGTTTAAACCACAATTCTGCAAAACTCTTACTCATGCCAACAGCCCAGAAACAACGGGACCAGGCAACAACAAATGCCATTTAAAAAGCGGGTTTCAGTTAGGCAGTTAGGGGTATTTTTAGTTCTCTTCCATATTCCCCTCTGAAACACTGCAAGCCTAAAAGCCAGTCCTTCCACCAACTGCACAGTTCTCCTAGGGCACATAATTTATTTTACGTTGCTCAGAATGAGAGGTGCCATTACAAACAACAGATAAATATAAAACATCCCCAGCTGTTTGTACTTTTGTTGAGAAATGTCAGATTTGCTTTTCTCATGAAAGCTCCAGACCAGACCATAAATAGAACAAGCCAAGCAAGATCCCAAAAAAGCAACATAGCAGGAATTCGGAGGCTTCAAGAGGGGAAAAAAAAAGTTAAGCCTTATTTTGCCCCTGGTGTCACTCTATTTTCTATGTAGCTGGCTACAACAAATAGCAGTAATTTCAGAGATTTCTCTTTCCTCAGGGCCCAAGTGCCCAAAGCCACCCTTTAGTACTAGAACTGAGGTATGTGGGAAGCTCATTTTGCTTTCCTTACAGGTCTCACTCACTTCTTTGTTTGCATATTAGAAGCTTAAATACCTCTTACAATGTGACATCATCTCAAATGTAAAATACGCTTCTCTTTCAAGTAGCAACTGTGCAGAAAACAGCATCTGATGTTGCACTTGACATCTCGGATATTTGGGATCAAATACGCTGAGGCTTTAAGTAAAAATATTTTCCTCCTGAATCTCAGCACTGCAAGTCAAGCCGTCTCCTTTTTGACAAAGTATGTATTTTCATAGCTGGGACTTATTACTAATAATTGAGAAACAGAATCCACTTGGCCTTGCACAGCTGGATTACTTTAAAGTACCCACAGCGAATGCCCACAGAATATCAATGAACAGTAAGTAACCACTATTTTTTCATGATAGCCATGATCTGTAATCACCAAATGTGCAATGAGTTGAGGTAGCAATAAAGCTGGAGGGCTAAGATTTGGTTTCAACTCAAAGGACACCAGTACAACCTCCTGCTCTCCAGCACAGCCAAAGGCAATCACCTCACCCTGCTGTTGATAACCTCAAGTCTAAGCTTCATAAGTTTCCAACTTTCGCAGTACAGTCTACCTACTGGGTGGAAAAAGGACTGCTGTCAGCACCTCACACTACAGCTTCCAGAGCCTCCCACTCATTTGCACTAATGCAGTTCCAATAAGCTGAAGAGGAAAATAAACCCCACATCCCCTTCCCGTCAGCCTCAGATACCGCAAAGCCACAGTTCTAACTGTGCAGAGCAGAGATAAGGCTCATAAAGCTCACGTGGGGGGATCCAAGCAAGTCCAGTTTAATCCCATAAGGGCTGCAGCTGCTTAGGGAACTTCAATGTTGGGAATCAATGTACAGCTGTACCTGTAAACTGCCTTTTGCGTGCTCTTGGAGAGATGATTACAACTTCTCATTCTGGCTCCTGCCACATTAAATTTATGTCTGCATCATATACAAGTTATGTTATCGCATCACACAATATGAGGCTGCCTTTGAAGACCACTCATATCACAGAGAATACGTAACGTAATAGGTCCCTTTCATTTATTGTCCCCAAACCTGTACCAAGCTGCTATGAAAGGCTTCCATCAGATTGTGGCTTCTATATGTGGTTTTTGATGTATAAAACCTCAAACAATATATTGAGGAAGGTGCCTCTGCCCCTTTACTCCGCTCTGGCGAGATCCCACCTGCAGTACTGCCTTCAGCTCTGGGACACTCAGCACAGGAAAGACACGGACCTGTTGGAGCGGGTCCAGACGAGGGCCACAAACATCTGCACAGGGTTGGGACACCTCTCCAATAAGGAAAGGCCAAGAGACTTGGTTTTCTTTACCCTGGACAACAGAAGGCTCCGGGGAGACCTTACTGCGGCCTTCCAGTACTTAAAAGGGGCTGAGAAGAAAGATGGCAAATGACTTTTTAACAGGGCCTGTAGCGACAGGACAAGGGGCAATGGTTTTCAACTGAAAGAGGGGAGACTCAGGCTAGATACAGGCAAGACCTTTCCTACCATGAGGGCGCCGAAACACGGCAACAGGCTGCCCAGAGAGGTGCCAGATGCCCCATCCCTGGCAACACTCACGCTCAGGTGAAACGGGGCTCTGAGCAACCTAGGCCGGTTGAAGGTGCCCCTCCACACTGCAGCGGGGTTGGACCAGATGACCTTCAGAGGTCCCTCCCAAACCAAACCATTCAATGATTCCATGATTTTGAGTGAGATGTATGCCTACGAGTCATTTCACTCCCTACTGAAATGCCTAAAAGTCATTTCAATCGCTTGTCCAGAGTTACTGTGCTCCCAGCGAACCTCTTCACATGGGTCTCTCCTCTCACAACAACTAATCATGTCCCAGCACATGTGTTTTAACTTTCCAGTATGCTGCAAACTCTATTCCCTTAGGCTTTTGGTGAAGTGGACAAAGGGGGAGGTTTGGAAAGTTTTGTTCTTTCCCTTAACAGGAGAGCGTAGCTGATACTGTTACAAGTTTTTTTTCCAATCTGCAAGTTCCTGTTTACAAACTGCTCCTGCACTATGTTCTAAGAGCACTGCATTTTACAAAACAAGCAAGGATGGCTTAGGTAAAGATGGCTGATAAGCTGTTCTCTCTCACCTCTGCTGCATTAGGTATGTGCTCTTCATCAATGATCTCCTGAACTTAAAGAAACTCCTGCATTTTCTAACAAAGGTGTTTTGAAGTAAATCATCACAAATTTCAGTTTGCCTTTTAATGCTGTGCTGCAAACTGTGACCCTTCTGATTATACATGGGTCAAACAACCATGCATTGGCAACAGCAGTATGCGTTGGAGGGTCAGACCTGAGCAAGAAGGTAAAAATTTCTCTAGCTACCTAATTTCAGTTGTCTGCTCAATGTCTGCCAGAAACAGTAGATACCGAAGGAGCACAACTGGATGACATCCGCAACCCCAATCAGGTGTGCCCAATAGTTTATACAGTCACAACTTGCAAAGAATTTTGGCCACAAAATTCCCCGCTCAGCTGCACGAACAGCATAATCAGCGGCTACCGTCATCTCATTAACTGCCCTTCAAACCTCAGCCTAGCAGCATACACCAAAGTTCAGTCTCTAATCTCACACACTCCTGACACAAACGACCTTGAAGTGTGTTATCAGAACAAACATCACCTTTGGGTGGGGTCCAGTGATGGGTCCCATAGGATGTCTGAAGGAGGAGGTATTCAATATTGTCAGTGACCTTAGAAGATGGTGCTGACCGCAGCCTCCTGTAGATGATCAAGCCACAAGCTCTCACAGCCATGCCCCTCTGTTAACTGCACAGGGAGCTGTGGAAGAGCACAGAGGATCAAGCAGGAACAACATACAACATGAAGCTCAAACAGAATAGTTGTATTTCACCAGTAAACATATCTCAGCACGCACTAGAAGTCATTCATCCCTTTGTAGTTACTACACAATTAAACTGCATCTTATTAACGATCTTAGATTTGTAAAAAATTGAGTCCTTTCCTTTTAAAACAAGGAAACAGGAACCTATATAAAAGCTTTTTAAAAAAAGGTTATCAAGAAGCATGAAATACTACCTGCATGACATTTCTTTGCTGCTGATACATTACAAATCACACTATAGTGAGGAAAGAAAATGACGAAGCAAAAGGAAAGCCACCGATTAACACTCTGAAGCTTTTCCACTGCAAAAATCCAAAGACCCTGTTCAAGCATAATACTTCAGCATTACTGGAAGTGGCATACAGAAATAACTGCCCAAGACAGATCCCCTGCAGCAGAGAACTCAAAATGCCAGTGGCAGAGCTGAGAAAATGAATGACAAAGGACAGGCTCTCTGCTGTCTAAGCTAGACATGAGGCTGTTACAGAAAACTAAAAGCTTCTTGGCATATGTGTTAAGCACTAATTTGATGTAAACAGAAGGAAACACACCTCTTAAGTGACAAATATTGTAATCAATAAGCTATGCAGTCAGGACAACTGGTCCTATACAGAAAAACAGAGAAAGTAATAGAGATGAAAAATCCACATTGAAGAATACAGCAATTCCCAGTTCCTGGCAAAGCTTTGCATTTTGACAGAACAGCACATTTCAATAAGTAGTAAATTCACAGAACACTGTTTTTTTCCTGGGATGCCCAGTGACGCATCGTGACATCTCCAGTTTCCAAACGGGGAAAACCACAGCACAGAGTCCAAACCCCAGGATGATGTTCAGCTCTCGTGGTGAAACCCCCTTTAACCGCCTCGATCAGTTCCTTGATCGGCCATGCCAAAGATCACCCCTACTGGCAGTCAGTCACCAAACCTCCGGGACCAGCCCCGGTCGATCCGGGGCCAAGAGGCCGCCCAAGGCGGGAGACCAGCACCACCTCCCGTGCGCGCCTCGAAACGCCCAGAGCCTGGAAGGACAAACCTCTCCCAGGGCCGCAACCCCAG
>NW_009598114.1:7500-25523 GCF_000690535.1 Cariama cristata | reverse complement strand
TAACAACGATGTGATCAGTCATTTTTGGTCTTCATTCAATGGCGAAAAATGTGCTAAGAGATACTATAAGATGAACAGAGTTTGTCTTGCTCTTTAACAAACTGATAAATCTGCATAACCAATTTATACAGTTTTTTTACTGTACAGGAAAATGAGGTACAGCTAATAGCATGCCTCTGATAAGAGTCTATTGACATTTTAACTGCTGAAGACCCATTTTAAACCTGCAGAATCGAAATCTGCTGGGGGCAGGGGAGCTGAAATGTTGCATCTGCCATTTCTTGTGGTCGGGAATCCCTCTTCCACAACCACAGGGGTAGCCACATCCGAAGGTGAGCGTTTCCCACTGACGAGTTGAATCCATCAAATAACTAAGTGTTTCCTATTGAAGGCACATAGTTTCTTCAGGAGCTCAGAGGAAGCACTCAGCATTTCACATGTCGTTGCATGGGAGCAAACACTCCCACTGCATTCCTAGATCACCTTTGTCCCACTCACATTCCTGTACTTCTTTTATTTTTTGGAATATTTGTCTGTTTTTGCTTTTTTCTCTACAAGATAAATATGTTTTAGTTTCTGCCACGTTATGAATGTGCAAGCAAGCAAGGAAACACTACAGGTCTTCTTGCGTACTCAACAGCCCCCGTTTCCTTGACCATGTCCCTTGGAACAATGTAAAATGACTATCTGGGATTCCTCTTCTTCCAATTATTTCTTCAGCATTTTCTGATCCATCAGTCTTCTCTGGCATGCCTCTCAGCAAAATCTGTCAGGCATCCTTCCTGCTTCCAGAGCAGAATTCATTCGGGTCTAACTTCACATGCCTGTTTTCTTTTATTTAGTGTTCTATGCTTTTTCTCCTTTGAGCTGTTTTAACACTGTAATCTCTTCATTATATACTCTCTCTGATGGCCCAACACTCCTTCCATCTATGGAATACCCCCTGACTCTTTTCCTGATTCCCTTCTCTCCTTTTCCACCCTTTTTTTCTTACCTTTGGATAATTTTGCCTGCAAACATAAATGCAGCCATCAGTTCATTTTGGGCTGTATAGATACTTGGTTTTGCCAAATCTGCCTTCTATCCAAGCAAACCCCTCACCTTTACTGGCTAATGTATCCTTGTGGATATCCAGCCATGAGCTCAAGTTCAGCAGAGCCAAAGTAGAACAGGTGAATGTCCCTTAACCTTTTTTCCTGTCTGTTACGACATGTAATGCTTATTGTCATCAGTGACTCACACCTATTCATGATCTCTCACATCCAGGCCATGTCTGTTGAAAAGACATCAATAACCATTTTCCAAGCTCACGGGATCATTGCTTCAAGTCCCTCTACTGGATTGCCTTTCCCCATCACACTGAATATTATATTTCTCATCTTCTTGACTTAGCTTATCAATACTTCATGGTGTTCTTCCTGTTGGAGTCTCCGGCAGACATCCACCATCTACTCGTTCAAGGTCAGATGAGATGTCAGTGGTGTCCTCCTCCTTTGGGAGATCACTCTCATCAACAACTCTGAAAGTCACCTCATTATCTTGTTTCATATCTTTAAATCTCTCCATCACTCAGTGACTGCTTGGGACTTAAGGAGAGCTTTGTCCTACTTATGTAGATGTCTTCATCTGAACTAGTTTTCTGTTATCTTCAGTGGAAAATAATATACATTTTATGGAGCAACTCATCTAACTTATTTCAGGTATCTACTGCAGAGTGAGATGAATCTCACTTTACAAGTGATTATTCTTCCTTACTGACTGCCAGGGGAACACAGAAAAAGCAGCTCAGATGCAGATGAATTTGCAGCTATTCCAAGTAACCTACCTAGTTATCTAACGATGGGTAGATATAGACTGTATCTATAGACTCAAACACTTAAATTTAGGTGCCTACAGTGTAGGTGTCTACACGTATGGTAGGTGTCTAAGTTCTCATTGTATCAATGGAGATCTAGTTAGTACAGTTGATGGAGCTTGGAGAACGATTCAGCTGAGCATATGTCTGCACCAGAATGAGATGAATCACTTTCTAACCTCTTTTAAATGGATCTTCACAGACTACAACAGGTTCTTGGACATCTAGCCCACATGTCAACATCTGTATACAGACTTAGATGTCTTTACCTTAAACCAAATCCCACCCTTGGCGTCTCAGCTTGATCCAAACCCTTCCACAGGACTGTGGTGTGTTTACGTTCAGATAACTCTAACCATCTAACTCGTAGGTTACTGGCCTATACTTTGTTTCATATTGCTGGCAAATGAAGCTACCACTATTGCCTCAGTTTACCGTAACATTGGATCAGCAGACTCTGTTAATGGAACTACCTCTACTAAATCATCAGTTATTTCTTCGATCTTGATGACTTGGGACTCTTTGCAGTATAAAAATTTTAAATATATGAGCTTTGATGGCTACAGAGTACTTACACTGACTCATGAGGGCAAATGCAACACTATTTGGGAACGCTGCAAACAATGACATGCCTTCCTGGAAGCAGCATGCCAGACAGGTGTTATCAACTTGAGTTTGAAACTGGCTTTTTCTGTAAGAAGGAAAAAATGGTCATTAAACTGAATGGTGCACCACTTTCCCCCCTTGTGTGAAGTTAAAGAAACAAACTTTCCTCTAAGAAAAGCATATTAAATCCTAATACTAGTTAATCCAACTTCTCCTGTTGCACTCAAAAGAAATGCTATTGCCACCCACGCTTCTGCGGAATATTTTATATAGGATCTCCTCTCTTAAAACAAGGGACATTTTAATCCTTTTTTTCTTGATTCCCCTGCTTACATCTGACATGACCTCCCATAATTTCCAGGACGTAGATCTAGCTGTCTGTTAGACATCAAAAAAAGAATCATTTAGAAAGAAATACGTCAAATATAAGTATCTTTCACTTTGGACAAACCATATCTTTAAATGAACTCATGAAGAAGTTACAATCTCTTTCCTGCATCATATGCAGTAAGTTCATAGTTTCATATTCAATTATTTTTTCCAAACAAGCATGATACCCAGTCATGAGCTTGAAAACCACAGTCCTTGAATTACATGTTCCCTTCCTAAACTTTCTCCCTTTCCCAGCTTCTTTAAGTAGGCCATATTTTTTCTACTGTCCTGCTAGATTTCAGGGGCCACCATTGACATTCTGTTGAAAAAAAGCAGTTTTTTTGTCTCCGGGCTTCTCTGCTTCAGTCTTTGGAGGAGGAGCTTTCAGGTCAGAAAACTCATCCTGTTGAAAGCAGAAAGCTGGCACTTGGTAAGGTAAGCCCTGCGTCTTCTTTGGTGGTGGTGGGAAGGGGCTGGCTGTGGAGCAGGCTGTACCTGTGTGCTCAGCAGTCAGTCCCTACTTTATCTGCACTAATACTGTTGTTCTGGAGAGGCACAAGTGAAAGAGTTCGAAAAGTTATCACAATACCTTTACAATGGGTCTTTTGTAACCCCAAAAGTAGCACATACACACCAGAGGATAGTAGGGATACTGTATGCTTTACTACAGATGGTGAGACTTACTCTGACTTTAAGAGTTTTGCTGGTTTTAGCAGCAGTCCAGGACCATATAATTCCTCAGAAATGTGAGGTTAAGAATAGACAAATAGAAAAATAGAGTGGTGGGTTACAAATAGAGTATGTTTAGAGCTTGACTTTAGCCGACATTATACATCCTTGCCCTTTTTCTATACATTGCTCATGAGGCCTAAATAATATTTCAGCTACATATTGTACATGTTGCACAAAACTTCTGCCGCTTGGACAAATGCATGCATTCCCCCCTTGCCCTGACCCCATGCACACAGACGTATACAATGGTAATTGCATAGTTGTTCATATCTTATAACAATCCTTACATGGAAATCTGCGTAGCAGAAAAAACATGAGTCCATATTAGTGGATAGTTAAGGTTAGCATAACTTGGACATTTTTTACGTACTCTCAACTATGGGATATCAGACATGATCTGCTTTGTTTTGGGTCTATTCTAACTCCTATGAAGTCAATGGCAAAATTCCTGCTAAATTAGGTGATGCATGTTCATAGGAAGAGGAAGTTGTATAGGCATTTTGCAAAAACATATATATATGCATACTACAGTGTAAAATGTCACTTAAATATTCTCTACTCCATCACTTGAAGCAATTTTCTTCACAAATTTAGAGAAATTCCTCCTCATAAGTTAAAAATAAAACTGGTGTGAATTGAACTTTTCTAAAGACAAAAAAAAGAAGTTAAAAAGCACCCCCCTACAAGTCTGTGTGCGCATGCGTGCGTGTGTTTGTTCATATTTTTAAAATAATTTTATTTTTATGCCTCCTTTATCTCAGCAGACTGTCCAGCGTGGGATGAAAACATTGTCATATGCACATAAGACATGGGGAAAATGCATCCAACTGGCCTGCGTTTTCTCATCTGTTACAGATTTAAGATCTTTAGCTCCACAACATTTCGAATTTCTCAAAACCTGAAAACCAGAGAGCGAGAACCGTGCACAGGAGAAAATCTCTTTTCATCACACTGGGATTATTTTTCTATCCCAGGTGCTCGAGCCTGGGCTTTCTCTTAGTCTAATTGATAACCGTCGGGCTCCTCCCCTTAACCCGCTGACTTTTGTGCGTTCCCTTCCCGGGCGACTACTGTTTCACTGTTCTACCTCATTCACTTATGGTTGACCTGGAGCTCCTGGGTTAAGCTTCCCCACTGGTATTCAACCTTGGACCTTATTATTGTTCTACTCGCCTGACCTCTGATACACTAAATTCTAACAAGGTGATCTGAAAAAAATCACTCATTTTTTCTGTGTGGTTTCATGGCTCGTCTTTTTAGCACTCTCGGCCGATGTTTTTTTCTCCACTTCAGACCACCAAGTGCTCTGCTTTAGTTTGTCAATTTATAGTGCTGTCATGGCTTCAAATGCTGCGAGCATTGTGTAGAATATACTCTCCTGACCTCTGAAGCAACTTTCTGTATTTCAATTGTTAACTCATTAGAGTTTGGAAGAACAGCTGAAAAGAGAATGGCCTTTTTCCCACAATCACTTCCAATGAGCTGCTTGAAGAGTCACTACAATCCAGGATTAAGAGAAATCAAGAAGATACTGCTAAAAACTAGCTCCAGTTATTTTGCACTCTTGCCTAAAGGAAACAAACAAAGCCCCTCAATCCCAAATGATACTGATGTTCTTCTACATCAATTTGCCACTAAGGTGCAAGAGAGTAGCACTTTAACAAAGCTAGTAATGAAAAGATAATCTTCTGATTTGCATAACTCAAGTTATTTGCCAAAGTATGCCAAAATACAGACGAAATATGTTATTTAACATCTTTTTTATATTTCACTAATTTTACGGTCCACAGGCAGTCCTTTGTTTGCACTGGTGCTTTGTCTTTGGATCCTGGGCCTTGAACTGACTTCTCCTAATCAAGTTTTTCTAATAAATGCTGTTTCAACTCTTCCCCTTTCAAAACACCTTGGAAAGAGAGAGGAAGAGCAATAGATAAGTGAAAGGAAAGTATCACCAGATTTTATCCTGGTCAGCTCCCTTGCGAGACAACAAGAGTGCAGTCATAACCATGCTTACTGAAAAAAAAAAAAAATCTTCTTGCCTTCCTTCTTTTCCATTTAAGTGGAGAAATCGTCTTGCTCACTGAGCAAATAAAGAGGTGCTTCTGCCGTTTAGGGACAGATTTATAGCATTAGCAAAAAGTTCATAATTTTCATATTCTGAATTTTCAGATTAATGCACAATGTCTTATTTCTGAGGTTTCTCTCTGTAGCAAAGACTGAGCCATCAGTTTCTGAATGGTAAAAATAGCCTGTGGTTTTGCCATTTTAAATAATTTAGCGTGGTTTAGAACTTAACAGTTCTAAACATGTAACATCACATGCACATTTTTTTTAAACAAAATGTTTTGAATATTTTTTCTATCTTTGCTCCAGCATCACAGGTGTTTAGCTCTGCCACAGATTTTGATATCAACAGAGAAAGTTAACTTTTTGAACCTCTTGGGAACTATGTTGAGTGTTTAACAAAACACTTCATTTTGGGACACTACTTGTTATACTGTTCTCCCAGGTAGCACTAGTCATGGCTGCAGAGTTTTCTGATAACATGAAGTGCTTGAATGCATCCTTCTTTTTTGTGTCAGAGAATTGTGATAACAACAGCTTGCATTCGTGTAGGTCTCATCATCAAGGGTTTCAGAGTACTTTGCAAACACTAATTTAAACTTCACAGTTTCCCAGAGGACAAAGCTGACTTGGGTGTGTCTCTACTGATTTAAATTAGCATAATATAGGAATGACTTTTTTCCTCTCGATCCTAGATCCTATAGTACTCGTTTTTACAGATGGGTAAATTGAGGTATTGGCTAGCAAGTGTCATACCGAAAGCCACAGACTGAGTCAGTACAAGCAATGCAATTGGCATCTGATATCTATTCTTCAACCCTCTAAATCACGTACTAATTCTTTCATCACGCTTGATGATTTATCCTTTAACAGTTTTGTTCAGTATAAATCCACCTGCTTCAAAAGACTCTCTTTTAAACTGTGTATATAAACAATGTTAGCATAAGGTTTAAACAATTAAAAAACCAGAAGTTAGTGACTATTTTAACAGAATTAAAATGATGGTATAAAGTGGAAGGAATTTAATCATTGTGGAGTGGATATTGCCTAAAAACAATGGTGATTGCCTATGTCAAACACCATTAGACTTTTTACTTTAATAAAACAGTAAAGCCAATACCATACAGCAGCTTAAATCAATTTCCCTAGAATGATATTACAGCTGCCAGATCTTTGAAAGTTGTAGAATATTTCTTTTCTGAAGAGGTAAGGAGGTCTCAAATCTTATTGTTCCATTTAAAAATATATATATTTGCATGGATGATAAAATGATATCAGAAAGCAATTTGCGTTAGTGTTTGTACAAGCAATTGCAAAAAAACCCCACCAAACCTGGCTGATTGTGTAGCTGTGCTTCTGCATCGTTGTTTTTAACAGATGGTCTGCTATTATGACTGCCTTTACTTCAACAAGACTTCATAACCTTGGAAGTTTTTTTGTTTGTTTGTTTGCTTTTTTGCTTGGAATTGTAGTGCACCATTCGTATTTTAAAAGTTTATGTGGGTTACTTTGTCAGTGCTTTGAATCTCAGTTAAATTCTGGTCTCTTATGGTGCTGGGATAGTAAATCTGTGCTTGATCTGGACCAAACGTATTTTGATTGTAAATAGAAAGTCTTCTTTTATGAGGATGTTCACTTCACAGCTTGAGCAGTGTAATTTTTATACAGGTCTCAGCAATCAATAAAAAAGCCACAGGAGGAATGATTTATCTTGTTGGTTACAGAGACTGTCACCGAGAGAAATTGTAAAAGATCAATTTACACAACCTGGTGTGAGAACGTTATTGATATAACACGGCTGATCAGTTTCTGGTAGTCTATGGGCAGAGGACGAGGAGAGAGCCCTGCCCTCGGATGGGGCTACTCACCAAGATCTTAATAGACTCACTGGTCCATAAAATGGACACGAAGCCAATGAAGGGCGAGATTCTGCGCGCTCATGGTACGCTGACTGGCCTGCAGGAAAATGGATTGGCTCAGCTCCGATTAGTTAGTTAAGCAGTGTCATGCATCCTCCTTCTTTTTGTTGGTGTGTTTTGTTTTTTTTTTCTTCCTTCCCCCCTCCCCTACTGTGAGAACTGCTCACTTGGAGGCTCACTGCCTTAATTACAAAGGGCCCTTTTAACTACAGGTCACAGGAGCTGGCTCACTTGACAGGAAATAAGGAAACAAGCTACCTTCCTGGAAAAAAAAAAAAAAAAGAAAAGAAAATCAAACTTCCACTCCTCAAATTAGTTAAATGAAGCTTATCAGCACTTGTTAGTTGATCCTTTGACAGTCTGTTAATTGCAGCTGGTACATTAAGTTATGTTATAACCAGCAGGACATATGATTAAAAAATAAATAAATCTACGGATATGCCACATGGCATGTGTTGGTGGAGAAAACAAAGTAAGAACAACATTGATCTTTGCTGTGAATATCATAGTACAAAAGACGTTTATAGGATATTTTCTTTTTTAGCCTGTAGAATTAAACTGTTTTCTAACTGAAGGGGCTTCTTTGGGTCAGAAAAGAGCTTCTCTGTACAATGAGATTAGAAAGGTTCTCGTGTCTTCTTAATAAAAACCAACATTGGTTACTCTGTAAATATAAGCAGTCTGTACCTATGTATGTTATACATATAGCTTTTAATATACTTTTCCTGACATATACTCTCCATTATATTCTTTTATGTACAGACAATAGTTTCTCACTGTTATTACTGGAGGGAAAGAAAAGAACATTAGCAGCATTAAGAAACCCCGCGGCAGTTGTTTCTCCTTTGTAGGAAGTGACTCTACTGTATAACTGCTAGCAAAATAAAGGATCCAAAGGCACATCAAGGGGAAAAAACTGTTTTCATGTGTTTAACCTGTTAATTATAGTAATCTACACTACAGTGTAAGTATTGTAACCTGGAATGGGAAACGGGTGTTTGAAAGAATGAGCTGACTAAGACAAAAATGATTAAATCCACACTTCGAATGGATGATTTTCGTATGTAATTTGAGCTACACATTCTTAAGTTGTTTCATTTTCACATTTCCATACTCATCGGCACGTATCAAAGTGAAAGACTAACTGAAATGAATGTTTTCTTACCTTCATCTGCTGGAATATTTTAAATACTTCTCAAGGACTGAACAATGTGTTCTTCTGGACCAATAATACGTGTTTTAAGATGTGTTTTATGCTTAATATTAAGTCAGATTTTGAAATCCTAGGCATCCCAATAACATCGCTTCTTTTTTATCTACAGAAGGACACATATAAATGCAATATTACTTTCATACTCCTAAATATTCAAAGTCCCTATTAATTATCATTGTCTTTCCATGTGATAGAACTAGCCTACAGGCCTCTCACTGTGTTCATGACACATGTCGTGAGCACAGACAAATGTGTCACACTCCTCCCCTCCAGTTCCTTCAGATCTGAAAGTCAAATTCTTTGTTCTGAAAATGGATGGGGTGCAGGTGCTATCCCTCTTCCTATGCCTTCCTGTGCTCCAAACAGAAAAGAAATAAAAGAAATATGACCAGAGCGAAGAAATGGAACTTGTGAATCCCTGGGAAAGGAGTGGGTGGGGGAAGAGGATGGAGATGGCCGGATGGGGATGGCGACAGTTAGAAGGAGCCAAGGCTAGGGGAGAAAGAAGGGCAGGAGGGAACTTGCTCTTAGTATGTTCTCCACATGCTGAAATGACTTGATATTACTCTACACCCACGTGTGCTAGTAATCCCTCAAGCACACAAAACTTCTGGAGTGAGAGCAATAGCCTGGTCCAGCTGTGGGGCTTGCTCCTTGCCACCCCCTGGAAAGAGAAGCTCTTACCTCTGGGCATACATAATGAGGTACAAGGATGGCCACAGAGCCTGTTGCCCTTTTCCAGACTTCCCGTCTTACTCATCCTTGATCAGGTTCCAAGTCAAATTTGGTCACAAGTAGACGTTTATGCCATGTTTTGAAGTGGACGGTGGGCAGAGGAAGAGTTGCTTTCTCTCCACAGCTGCCAGGCCATTCACAGCCTCAGGGAGTCAGCGATCATTAGCCGGCAATGTTCCTCCCCTGCCCATCTCATAACGAACTTGGGCTCTTCCCAGCACTCAAACAAATGCCGTTCCCTGTGTCTGACACACAGATGCTACCTGTGCAGAGTGAACCTGGGTATGCTGCCACCGAGTTGTCTCAAGTACGATGGTCACCTCCCTTTTTGCTTTGATTCCTTTCTTATTTCCCTTCTGCTTTCAGGGCTGCTATGAAATGTACATGTTGTTCCCTGACCCAAAGTCAGACAATTCCAGTGACTATCCCCCAAATTAATGGTTACTCAGAATTTCAGAAAAACATATTGAGGAAGCTCCTCACCAACATTTTCCCCGATTTGTTGTAGGGGCAGCTGGTAACAACATCCTGTATTCAGATTGTTAAAGCTGTTCTATTATAGAAAATCCCTGTGACCTTTTATTTTAAGAATCTCTCACATTTCTGTTGTTTGTAGAAGGTGTTTGATATTCAGCAAAGGAAATCCCCTCGGACCATAGAAGTGTCTTCTCTTTGTCCCATGAAATTCCATTTAGAAAGCAAAGTGGCAAAAATTGCCATTACCTTTCTCTTATTTTTATCTCTTGGGGAAACAATGGTAGGATCCAGGCTTCAGGTCAGGCTTACACCGGCACTGCCATCACCAAGAGGCACACTGGACCAGCTGAAGCCAAGAAAATGGAAAGGCAGATGAAGAAGAGGGTAAGTCTGTGGTCTTACATTATAAAAAATTCCCAAGTGAGCAGCTTCCATCCCAAATCACTCCCTAAAATACTTAGCTCAAGGAGTAGAAGTAAGGTAAGCCAGATCGGACTGCTTCCTGACACCTTGTAGACTCAAGATGTTTTCCTTGTTCGCACAAACACACACAAGCACCTTTTCCCAGCTAATATGCATCTGTACTGTTAAAGTTATTGATAACTCTAGCAATAGCATCCTGTATTGCAATGCAGAGGGTTCAAGATTCACATGTAACTTATGATGCTGGAAATAAGAAGAAAAGGAGTATTAAAATAATTCACAGCAGAGTTAACTTTAAATTAGCTTTCCTGAGGTTGCAATAGTTAGTACTGGAGAGTTAAGAAATACCCTTGAACCCTAATTTATCCCCTTTTACATGAAAGCACTCTGGTGCAAATGTGTTACATATGACCATACTGCATTTTACAGTTGTAACGTCTAAATCAGTATTCAGGGTGGAGGTATTCAGGGAGTAAGAGGAGGTTAGCACATACAGCTAAAATGCTGATATTTTAGTCTTAAATGCTTTATTTTACAGTCCAAATAATTATTTTCAACTAACAGTTTATGAGCCTGGAATCTCATATGTTCTTACATTCAGAAACAACATATGCTATCCGCTGAAGTAAATCTTAGTTCATGTATGTCATTCTTTGGTTAAAAAATTACAAGATTTAAGAATTTCAAAGAACTACCTAGAACCCATGACAGCTGCACAACCCATATCATTAGTGTGCTTTGTGAATTCAGTCACTGAAGGTGTTACACACTCATAATATTTTAGTTCTTGTGCAGAGACATCCTGCTCAGGACTTTATGGAACAGTATTCTTTGCTCTGGTACAAAAAAACTAGAATTTTCTTCTTCACCATTTAAGCACAGACCTAGACTGTTTGCTGTGCTCAGATATCAATTTCATCCAGGACTCACAATCATCAAATTCTAGAGAGGACCACACACACTTATCAAGAGAACCATATTCAGCTTTGACTGAAGCTTTCATAACTACAGTTGGGTGAAAAAAAAGATTTCTAGTTTAGAGGCATTTCAGGCTTTAGTTTTATATCAATTCAGAGAGAAATCATATTTTGCTTTCAGAATTTCTCATGACATAGGAATTCTGGGATTTTTTGAACCCTCACAGGGGTTTCTGAAATGAAATATGTTCTCAGGAACTTGGCAGCTGATGAGTAAAGTCAACGTGATTCTTGCTAGCTTCACTTCAGCTCACTTCAGAACAGCAGCAGTTCAAAGACTCATGCACATACCTTAAAATGTTTTTAACCTAGTGTAGAAATCTTTACCTGGGCAGTATTAAGGTCCTTATACCTATATTTGAACAAACAGACTAGCTTCTTCAGTCCTTTATTATGGTAGCTTTCTAGGGAGATTACTGGTAGTACAAAAATGTGAACTGAGTGTCTAATGACTAAATGCATTTCTATAAGATTTCCAGCTAAGATCGTCTTCTGGATCATGGGGAGGCACCGAGCACTGCGCCAAGCCTTGTGGGAACATGCTTCCTCCTACTTGCTGTTTGCTTCCAGCAGGGAAAGGGCTAAGAATGTGCTGCAAAGCCCCAGCCACGCCGACGCTCGACAGCACGTGTCAGCGCTGGTGTTACACGGATAAGCTGAGGCTCTCGTGGTTACCCCACCTCTTACTGCCAATTAAAAAGACATAAAGCCAGAGACACTGGCACCAGGGCAGAGGCTCAGAAGCTACGCTGCTTGGAGGATCGCTCAGCCTCTCTGTGGATGTAAACGGGGCAGAAATCAATTTTACTAATTGCAG
Source organism: Cariama cristata (assembly GCF_000690535.1). Taxonomy (NCBI): domain Eukaryota; kingdom Metazoa; phylum Chordata; class Aves; order Cariamiformes; family Cariamidae; genus Cariama; species Cariama cristata. The sequence goes on along the minus strand of NW_009598114.1, from coordinate 13,333 downwards.
TGGATACCATGAGATCTGTATCACCACTCTTTTGGAAATGAAATGCAGGTAATGAAACCAGCTGAAATGAAGACATTACCAACTTGTGACACTGATTCATAACACACACGTGAATAGAAATGTCTCAGGTGGAATTTAGGACGACTGTCAGTAACTATAGTTCAAATCATCTGGTCTCTATTGTTCCCCAAACAATTTTTTTTTCCTACGGCAAATGCAGTTGCCAAAGTGAATTCGCATTCTGATGCAGCATGTGCACCTGTGTTTGTAGGTTACTTCGCTTGGACAGTATTGCTGGTCAGTTTGGGTGAGATTTACCTGACTGAAGGTAAACTTGTTTTAGGTGTTTACATTAGGACAAAATACATTATACCCCAGAATTGTCTTCTTCCTTCCAGCCAGGAGCCAAAGTTAATGAGATGTAGAAGGCTGCATCTGTGTTACCTCAAAATCAGAGCAGTAGTGTCCACCTGGGTGCTCTTTAAGGGCTTATGTTTCACCAGTAATACGAACAGTGAGGATGGTGATGGTACATGGTCTTGGTGATGGTGATGTAATTCCTGGCAGTAATGTTTTGCCACTAATGTAGAGAAGTTACGGCATTTTTAGTCCCATGTTTCCTTGCTTCCAGTTTATATGGATTTTTTGAAACTAACTTAGGTTTAAATATCTTTTATTCAGAGAGCTTCTTAGATTTTGACACTAACATTTATATGTTCCTTATCAAAATGTTCTAACCTAGTAAACGTAGGCTTTTTGGTTGGATTGTTAGGTTTTGGGTTGTTTATAATCATCTTGTTTTAAGTCCATTTCTCATTGGAAAGAGTCTTTTCCCAAGACTCTTGGCTGTACATAGCCTGAGTTTACAAGGTGTGCTAAAATTGAAATATCGAAGAGAACTGTTGAAATGACATGCTTGTGAAATGTGTGCAATTATCTGCTATTAACTCATCTGGAATCCTGTGATGAGCAAATTGTGATTTTCAATGTATCATTACATTGTTGCATCAATGGGTTGTTCAACAGCTCAGTTTAAAAAATACTCAAGAAATAATCATTACAAGAGGTAATCCTTCCCATTTGATTCAAATAAATCTGTTCCAACATTAGGCTGACATGATCATGGATCTCAGGAGATTTAAGTGCTTTGTTTGCTTTTGCTTTACAGTATTTACTGGTGATTTTGTCGTTGGGTGTTTTATTTTTGATAAGACATCTCAGATTCTGTTTTCTAATTATATAGAGAAGCATAAGGGATAATGCTACCATTTCTGATTTCTTACTTTAAGCTACAGTGACACAGTGGTGTTCTTCACACAGTGTCAAAGTAAAGTGGTTATTTTGTTATTATGGTGCTACAACATTTTTGTCTTCTGGATAATTTTGCCTCTTCTGGTGGCTTTTCAGCTGCAGTTACCCCTTCTAGCACTGAAAACGTAGCTCTACTTGGTGTTTTTTGTTTGCAATTAATAGAATTTGTGTGGAAAATGGTCAGTAGTATTCTGGAGTTATCATTTTGCTGTGGTTTTCTTCTTTTGATACTCAATAGACAGGTGCTCTGGAAAATATGTCTTGCGGAAGAAACTATCAGGCAGGTTAAATGTGTAAATATACTCAACAATTTCTATGCTTAACAATATCGCTTCATTTCCACAGTTTTTCACCCTTTTAAAAAAGATTCTCTAAAATGGTTTCCAAATTTCACTCTGGTCAGACACTACCTATTTTTATATGGCTTTTGTCCCATATGTGTTTAACTAGAACTGCTTGTTGACAAAAATAATTGCAAGATTCCTTTTTTTTCCCGACAGAACATATTTCCACTGCCTTGTGATGTGGGAGCTTTTGCTATTGGGTAATCAGTTTGCAGAAGTTTGTACTCGTGTTTTAGGCTTTACATAAACTTAAAAATATTTCAGTATTCTTGCTTATGTAGTGATTTTTCTTCTAGCTAGTCACTCGGGGTAACTGTAACAATTGCACTTTGCATGTGCTGGCTCCTTCCTCTGTAACCAGTGTAAGCATCCGATTGTTTTGGCCAGAAACGGACTATATTTCAGTGTGTCAGATGATGAAAAGCATGAAGAGGCTTCTAGCAGGTGAATATATGCTGGTGCATATGCGTGGGAAGATACTGCTAGCAATCGTTAGGGATGAGGAATTAGCCAGCAGTAGCTTGTGTGATGCAGTAGGTGGGAAGATTCAGCCTACTGAAGTATGAGAAAGGCAGTGGAAGGGGAGCAACCAGCAGTTGTCTATGTGCTGGAGGTTATGATAAGGTGGGTGGAAGAGAGAGAAGAATAAGAATGGGGGAAGAACTGAAAAAAAAAAAAAAAAGAAAAAGGTGGGGATGAAGAAAAGGAAAGGAAAAAACCCAAGGAATGAAAAAGAGCAGAAGTGGAGATACTACATGAACTGCCTATAGCATCAGGCCACAGCCAAAGAAAAGACAGAACAAGGTGGTCACCTGCCTTTCTAGGAAATCGAGTGCAACTGGATGAAAATTGCAGGAAAAAGTGTAATATTAGATGGCATTGAGTGGTACACTTCAACAATGAAAACATGCCTTTGTGTCGAAGGATGTGTTGAGTTGTGAGACTATGTCTGAGAGAAATGATGAACAGCCTACACTGATGTGGTGCAAACAGAGCATTAAACACCAGGTAAAGAGTATCACAAGGAATAAATGACAAAATAAAAACTAAAAAAAAAAAAAAAGAGAAAAAATTTTCCAATGCAAAATGTCACATCTTTCCAAGACACTCCTGCACAAGGAAAACACCATGAAATACTCCAGGCAGGCTGTCACTATTTTGAACATTAGCAGCTCCTCACTCATTTCCTATGTGAACACCGACTGAAAGAGGCCCAGTTCACTCATCCAAGTGGACCAAGTGACCATGAAGATGCGTGCTAAGTGTGTTTATTTGGGAAGCTCGGACAGAGTGGCTGTAAAATCACAGCCTAGCTTCCTGCATGTCATCTTTCTTGTCCAAGAAGGTAATCCCTTCACAACATAAATTACCAAGGGTTGGCCTCCCCCTGCGAGGTGCTAATGGGGTGTAGGTGCAACTGTTTGAAGAACAGCTCTAACATAATGAAATAATGCAGGTGTTTGAATTGTTAAAGTACTCACAGAGGAACTGCACCTGCCAAGAATAGGCAGAGGTACACGAACACATAATTTGTGGCTGCATGAACGGATATCTGGTAGAGAACCTTTTAATAATTTACCGCTGAGTCTGTGCAACAAAGTGTCTTACACTGGGAATAGCAGCCAAGCATGAAACGGCAAAAAGAAAAAAGTGGCCGCTCAAAAAAGGCTACTTGGCTGGGAAGAAAACTTCGCTTCTACCAGTTTGTTGCTGTGCCCTCTTCACAGGTTGTGTGTCAAGGGAAATTGTTGGGGAGTTGTCCAGTTTTCAAAAAATTCAGCTAATCTGTGAGTTCAAAAGTGCCAATGCAACATTTGCCATGAAATTCAGGAGCAGGAGCCACCTACCTCCCGGTGTCTCTCTGTGCTCACCAGTATATCCCAGGGAATCATACTTTGTTCTTATTGACAACAGGGGAGAGAGGCTGAAACATAGAGACTGTAAGAAAAGACATAGATTTTATCCTCTAAGGTGTTTGTTCTCGTTCAGCCCAGGCTATTGGTGAAAGAAGGTTGTTTTTGTTGAATGATGGCCATTCAGTAGTTTATATGAAGTGAATCTGGTAGTCTCAGATGAATGTGTAGAAATGGATGTGCACCTCAAAGACTACAGGTGTTACTTCTCGGAGGTAACTCCTGAAGGGACGTGGAACGGCAGCAACCTCTTCAAATAGGAGCAGGGATCGCTGCAGGTCTGAGGTTCAGAGGGTAGCACGATCTGCCTTGTTGCCTGCGAGTATTTGCTTTATGCACAAATGGCTGCTTAAATATTCAACTATGGGTTGTTATTCTGTCTTTTTGTTTTCATAAGCATTAAATACATTTCTCCTCCCTCACCCCCATTCATTTTCCGGTTGTGAAACAGCAGTGTGGTGAGGTTAGGTACGTTTTGGCAATCCCAGTAGAATCAGTGCCCTCATTCATAAGCTGTGATTACTGTACTGGGGAAATGAGACCAACTTATATTTGTGGATATAAAGATCTGGTAACAGCAACTGAAGCAAAGTTTAAGAAATGCATTAAAAAAAAAAAGTGACAGAGGATTTTTTATTTTGCTCCTGACTTTGAAAGCAGTAGAATGAAATGGCTCCATTTTAAAACAAAAACTACATAATGATGTTTCTATCTCAAAATAAATCTTACGTTAATAAGGACCACTGGTAGTGTAGTTAGAGAGGCCAAAACATTCTAACCTCCATGGTTCAAATAAATAATAATAAAAAAAACAACAAGAGAATTTAAAGTTCTTTTTGGAAAGAAAAGAGAAGGAGCAGGAGGAGGAGGGGGAGAAACAAAAGAGAAACTCAGTCTTTCAGTTCCAATAGTTCTTGATGTTTAAAATCTCTGAAGTTTTCTTATGTGTTATGAAAAGCTACAAATTTATCTTTTGCCATTTTCCCAAGGGAAGCTGACCCAAATCCACCAGCAGCAGTTGAAAAGGTTTTTCCAAGCTTTATCAAATGGCCCCAACAGAGACCAGCTTAAAATTAAAAGCTTCCCCTACCAGAGGGAATATATGTGACTTTAATAACTGAAATGTGTTTTTACTTTCTATTACAGGGGTCAAAAGGTTTCTAAACAAACCAAATTTATCAATTATTTAGAGCTGATTTCTTCTGAAGTGGTATTTCTAAGATATTATTTGGTGGATAAATTCAATGTTCTAAGGCCAGCAGCAGCATTTTATTCATAACAAATTTCTCCTAAACTGAATTTGCTGGGGCAACTTAATTTCCACTATCGTGTTTGCACTGTAGAAATATCAACTGAAGTGTTATAGGGCCTAACTAGTGGGCTTTTCAAAGAGAAATTCCATATAAGCATGCTTATTCAGCACCATCCTGCTTGCCATTTATTGCTTAAGAAATGAACTGGTACATTGTGTCTGCAGTAGAATTTCTTTAGCTGCTGAAATATCCTTAAAAACCACAAGGCACCTTTAAACTCAGGAAACAATATCTTAAACTACATTGTCACTCTTGCAGCGAAAGAAAATAAGATAACTGTCAGAAGTTTTGTTAAAGACATTTTAAAATGAGAGACCCATACATGCATGCACACAGATGCACACATTTTCTTAACTTTCTCTGAGAAACGAACACTTTCTTTAGGTTGTTGCGGAAGGGAATTAACAGTATATTTAGAAAGAGACCATTCTTAATACTTAATAGGGTCCACTGACCATGTAAATACTCTGTTTGTTATATATTAGCTAAACATACATTGGGTTTCTGCCTAAAGTCTGCCATTCGGTGCAGGCTGAAGACGTTACGGAACAGTTCATAAATTCATGTGGAGCCCTGTTAAATGAAACCAACCATCCAAGAGCTGACATTTTGCCATCTTTAAAACAGCTGCTTCTCTTGCAGTAAAACTTCAGGTTTATTTATGCAAGAAAATATGAAGTAGTAAGGCAATCAAGGTGTTATGGAGGGTTTTATTTTTTTTTAGAGAAAGAATCTGACTATTAATAAACAAAAGTGCCTTGAATAGGTTCAGTTCTCCTTATTTATACTTGAAAAAAAAAAGTCTTCCTGAAAAATCACATTAAGGAAGAGTGAAAGCATCATTTTGTGACCACTGAAAATGGTCCCTTTTTCTTAGCAATACATACTTTCAGAAATATGAATTATTATTACAAAGGAAGAACAAACAGGTGAAAGCTCTTCCTCTCTCTTC
>NW_009598114.1:0-2500 GCF_000690535.1 Cariama cristata | reverse complement strand
TTAAACATTTTGATTGACCTTTGGAAAAGAAGAGATGGCAGGTGCTCTCTCATTGAGGCTAGGGCTAGGTCTGATAAACTGATCAGCAATATTTCATCCAGTTCTTACAGCAGGAGCTGAAAGTTGGGATTCTTTCACCAAGATGAGACCTCAGGTCCACACAGGATCCTTGATCAATTGATTGACCCCATGATCAGTCCAAGAAGCTGGCTCATTCAAACACACCAAACCTACTGATTTTTGAATGGTGGGTGTTAATGTACTTGTTTGAAACTCCACTCAAAGGCAGGACATGAAAATATAACTCTTTTCTCTCCTCAGATTATTAGAAACAAAGCTGGGAAAGGGAATGTTTCCCAGTGCATGCTGAGCGCTGAAGGCTTTGTATGTAGGGAGCATCTCATCTTTGAGGGAGTAGCTCTGCTAACATGACCACCATCAAGTCAGTAGAAAAATCTGAAAAAACAGGTCAGTAAAATTTGCCTCAAAAGCAACATTTTGCTTCCATAAGTGCTACAATCTTCAGATAGGCAAATATTAAGGGTCTGCAACCTCCACTCTACTGACTTCTACTTCCACCCACACATTCAGCAAAAATGTTATTGCTACAATAGTCTCACTATTTTGCGCAGCTACATACTTTACTACAAAAAATGCTGTTGTCTAGTGATATAAGTATGGAGAATAGAGTGAGGAGTTTCCATTTTGCCCACATTATCAACTCCACTGAGAACTCCATATAACCAAAACCAACCAGTACCCAAAAACCCAGCATGTAGGATGAGCTCAAAGAAACTCTCCACACCTGGCTTTGTGCTCAAAAGAATTTTCATGGTGATACATGACTAATCCTCGAATAATATGTCACAACTATAATTATTTTATTAATATTGTAATTAATTAGGAAATATCCTCCATTTCCTATCTCTTTATTCACCTTTGATTGCACTGTGTCAAATTAAATGTAGTTATAACGCACTTCTGACCCAAAAATGCTCTATAAGGACAACAGGATGTAGTAGTATCCAAACAATAACAAAAAATATGTAGTTACCTTCTGAAAACTGCAAATAGTGAACTTTTACAAAAGAGGGCAGAGGAAGCAAGGTTGTTGGAAGACATCATGCAGCTGAATGTGCATTCACACTTTGTTAGCTAGGTCTCTTTCAGAACACAGGAACCATCAGGCCCCATTAAGAAGTGCCTGTTCTGGTTTCCAAACTGCCCCCCTGAGCTGTGCCTCAGCCATCTCAGGGCGTGCTTCTCTTTTTGTGCTCAGAGCCAAGAAATTCTCAGGAATGGTGAGATTTAGAAGATCAGGAGATGGAGTCTTGACTGGACAGCTAGGTCACTGAGCATGTCTTTGTCCTTTAGTGGATTAATGTAAGTCCTGAAACCTTAGAAACAGATCTCTGGAGAGGAGTTGATAGGGCATGTGTTCTCCCTAAAAAGAAAATTGCTTAAACCAAACTTTTCCCCAATAAACTTGATAATAATTTTCCCTAAAAAAAAAAAAAAAAAATTGAAAAAAATATAGTGGAATGGGAGCATCTAGAAAAAACAGATTCACTAGAAGAAGTACTGAAACAACTATTCATAATTAATTATTGTGTTCACCTAGATGCTGACGGAACATAAAACAAATGAAGCAGAAAAGCTGCTTCTCCTAGAACTAGGGTACAATATATCTTAATATTTAGGAAGGAGAAATTGGAAGATGGGAGAACCGCAACGGAGTGAAGAGCTGACAAACACAGTCATGAATGAGAAAGGCTGCATGGGCTATGGTGACATAAGTGAGAGAACCAGCTGTGAGGTGCAGAACTATCAGGCTTTCTATAAGGTGAGATACTTGTTCTGGAATGGTATGAGACCCTTGGCACTCAGATGATGATCCGGAGTAAACCTTCCCCATCTATCACATGCCCTCACAAGTGTTGGCAATAGGAGAACTGATATCACAGACAAATTTTCAAAAATGTAAATACAAGCATATAAATAAAGGAAAAGCTGATTACGGAAAGATACCTGATAGTTTTTGTCTGAAACTCAAGTTAAAGGGTATAAATAATTCCCATAGCATGATTGCACAATAAAGTAAAAAAACTCCTCAAGGAGAATGTTATATATTTCATTTATTATACATCACTCTTATGTTTACAACTGAAATACATCTTTCCTTGGGGACTGTACCATCATTTATTTTAAATCAATGTTTAAAATTAAATGGTAATCCTCAAGAGAATGGAGACTTTTCATTTACCAGCCCTTCCAATTGGAAATCTTTCTTTCATGTTTCTATTTAATACTCAGTCCAGGGTTTGAAATTAATTAAAAGATATCCTTTCTCTAATCTTTTGATTATTAGCTTCAAAGTTGTTGGTGGTTTTTTTTTTTTAAAATACACAGAGTTATAATAACTTCATCTTTTAGCAGTCGTATGGAGTTTGTTTGGCCAGGTTTTGGTGGCAAGGGGCTACAGGGGTGGTTTCTGTGAGAA
>NW_009598113.1:11072-23548 GCF_000690535.1 Cariama cristata | reverse complement strand
CCCCATCACATTTAGTTTTGTTCCAGTCCATACTGACCTTTCTTGAGGTTAGATAATCTCTCAAGTAAGTGGCAAATATCCACCATTAATAGCTTTTCAGTAGAGTGGGTAAGAAAGTGTATCATAAAGGAGTCACAACTGCAACCCACATTTAGGTACAATTCAACTGGGCTGGAGGGCTGGAGCACCTCTGCTGTGAGGACAGGCTGAGAGAGTTGGGGTTGTTCAGCCTGGAGAAGAGAAGGCTCTGGGGAGACCTTAGAGCAGCCTTCCAGTACCTGAAAGGGCCTAAAAGGAAGCTGGAGAGGGACTTTTTACAAGGGCATGTAGTGATAGGAGAAGGGGCAATGACTTTAAACTGGAAGAGTAAAGACTTAGATTACATATCAGGAAGAAATTCTTCATGGTGAGGGTGGTGAGCCAGTGGCACAGGTTTCCCGGAGAAGCTGTGGATGCCCCATCCCTGGAAGTGTTCAAGGCCAGGTTGGATGGGTCTTTGAGCAACCTGGTCTGATGGAAGGTGTCCCTGCCCATGGCAGCGGGGTTGGAACTAGATGGTCTTTAAGGTCCCTTCCAATCAAATCATTCTATGATTCTATGAATTCCATGAAGACTTACAAACGAGCTTTAAACATACAGATTTCTCAGGGAATTCATGGAGTATAACTATGTAGTTACAGTTAAGGTGTCTGCCAGATGAATACCTAAGTGCCTATTAAAATTGATAGTATATTAAACAAAAGAATTATACATTGTATTATTTGGGAGGAAAGCAAATCAGCTTTCTCAAAAGTTACAAGACCTTGTTAGGTCATAGATCATTCATTTTTATAGTTATCCTTTAAACTATTTGCAATTACTTACTGCAGGCAGAAATCATGGATGTGGTATCAAGGAATCAAGAAAGATAATGGGCTCAGATGACACGAACATATTTTAGTTTGTTGACTGTCTTCTGTGGTCTCCTTAGGGTTTCATAATTTCTACTAGAGTGGGAGGAGAAAAAAAACTGTTTTGTTGAAAAGACAAATATGTTGAAAAGACAAATATGACAAAAGTAAACTTCTGTGCCTGGGAGAGCAAAGTCACTCTACTGGGAAGCTGTGGTGCAGAGGGAGTGGGGAGCAGCTCTGTGGGAAAGGCCCTGGGGTGGTGGCGGGCAGCAAACTGAACATGAGCCCATGGTGTATGCTGGCAGCAAAAGTGCCCAACAGCTCCTGGTGCGTATGGACAGTGGTAGAGCCAGTAGATCAAAGGAAGGGATCATTCCCTGATATGTGGCACTCATCAGACCACATTTAGATACTACATCAAGTTTTGGGCTCCAATACAGGAGAAACACAGGCAAATTGGAGGGATCTCAAGGAAGGGCCCTCAAAGTGCTGGAACTGGAGCACTTGCCCTAGGAGAGGCTGGGGGAGCTGGGCTGGGTCAGCCTGGCAAAGGGATGGCTTTGGGGGCATCTAACATCTCCCCAGCACCTACAAGGGGCCAGTAAAGAGGTGGATATGAGCCCCTCACAGTGGTGCAGGATGGCAAAGTGAGGGTCAACAAGTTCAAATCAAAACAAGAGATGTTCAGGCTGCGTATAAGGAAAAAAAACTTTTACTGTGGGGATAATCAAGCATTAAAGAAGATTGCCCTGACAGTCTGCAGAATGTCCAAATTTCATACAATGACTTTTAATTTAAAATGTGTGTTTTCCTCTGTAGACAATCCATTCTGTATACATTATACCTATTTTTCCTTATAGTATATCAATTTATAAACTCAAATAAAATATTTAGAATATTTTGTATACTAAGTCTGGCAAGATTTGTGAAGAGAAATTTCACTTGGAACAACAACTTAAGGCATTCATGGAAAGTTTCATTTGTCCTCAATAGTCATTCTCAAATTATTTTGTGGTGGCATGGATTAGTGTCACTGAAACTAAATTAAGGTGTGTACAAAAGATAGCATTAGGTCAAAGGTACTAGATTTTACTTTATTTGTACTCTATCAGAACACTTTGTGAGGCAATGGAGTACAACTTTGCCGTAGCACTTGGAAAGATTCACTCACCTAAAGATCTGGCTCTTTAAATCTAAAATGTTTAAAAGACTCAGATGCAGAATAGGTATTCATAGCCAGAACATGTAATAATTGTCAAAGGAATATCAATCTCTTTCACAGTATAATTTTCTTTCCAGTTTAATCTCAAGATAACTTCTGTTGTGTAGGTTTTCTACCTTGCCATGTAAAATTGTCCACTGGTTTACAAACTTCAGCTGTAAAGTTCTATTTCATATTCAAATGGAGACTATGCTGTTGAATCTCAGCTGTAAGTGTGAAAGCATGTTTATATTCTGAACTTTATGCATTTTTTTACTTGGGTGATGCATTTCATTTTACAGCTCTGAGCTTTCAGAGGTCCTTTGACTAATACTTTGCCTTACAGGCACACATTTAAACATTCAGTGTTTTTTAAAACAATGAATTAGGGAAACTGTCTGGTAAGTGCCTTTTTACCATCTAATTCTATGCATTGCTAAGTTTCTTCTTCTCACGCCTAGTGTCAATATCAACACATGAAGACCAATGAAGTTCTGACAGTCATTCTGGATTCTGAAATGGACAGATGCTGCCAACCAAGGCAGATGTCAACATTCCTTTGGCAGGGGTATTTTTCCCCATATCCTGTGGCATGTCATTCTAGTTGTGTTAATTTACATGAAAATGCAACACAAATAGTTCAGCAGATAAAATAATTGTCCAGTGCAAGAGGAAAACAGACAAATATTTGGGCATGAAAGAACTATCCCTGAAGGGGAAAGAATCCATTTGATCCATTAATAATGAGAACCGGCTCTTTGATCCTTTCTGTTCCTGTTACATCAGAGAAAACCATGAGATACAACATCTTGTTGTGAAATATGTCAGGTGTTGCCAAAACAGCAAGCAAAGCACTTATAAATGTAACCTTGAAAACAAAAATGTTAGGCAAGATCTAAAATAGATTCAGTATCAAAATTCCAGAGCTCAAAACAACAGTTTTTAGTGCCTTCTGTCTCCCATGCTTTAAATCACATTGATGAAACGCTCATGAAAGTTAAAAATACTTCCATATAAAAAAAAAATAAAAAATATGGTAGGTCTTTCATATTCATACTAAAAATAATATTTCATTTATTAGGAAAGGAAAATAATTCAGGATTCACCAAGCAGTATATTTTAGGAGCTATAGACAACTTATCACTTGTGTGGCAGAATTGATAAAAACTTTTCTTGAGATGGCAAATGAAGACTTCACATCTGCTGACATGTTTTGATTTTTCATCGGACTGACCAGGCACACACGTCTGTCCTCTGGACTAGTAAAAACTGACTATTGATCTTGCATGAATCATCAGTACCTTAAGCCAATACACCTGAAGTGCAGGTCCAAGATTGGCTCCAGAGAAGGGCAGCTAAGGGCAATAGAGCTGTAATACTGGTGGGGGATGTGAGGCAGATTGATTGGATATGGTTAAGGAATAACATCATTACCTAACTGGAAATTTTACTGTAATAGTGATCATATATTAAAATTTTATATGAAATGTCAAAATCACAACTTTATTGGTTTGTATTGTTTTTAAGATGTCAGTTGCTACAAAAATAGTGCATTTTCATTATTTTTGTGCTAATGTAAAATAAAAGCATAATGTCAAGCTACTGCATTTTTTTCCTGGATGGGAAGCCTGGTCATTGACTATTTTTGCTCATATGGTAGCATGTCTCTCACCAGTAAGACATATAAGAAAATTATTTTGATTAAATTCATACTGTCCCAATGATATATATACATGAAGTTATTGTTACATGGAACATTTTTATATGTACTTCACTGGTCTTAAACTCCCTTAGGATATGGCTATATTGAGTACAATGAAGAATAGCTTATTGAGCAAAGTTGCCTGAAATGGTTCTGGAATAAAGAGCTATATGAGTGCATCAGCATAGCAAGTACAAACTTGGAGATTTCTAGAACAGAGTATTACATCATATTGACCTGCCCTTTGTCTTAAACCTATATATCAAACAAGCCAGAATACATTAAAAAAAATGTAAAAAAAAACCAAACAAAAAAACCCAAAACAAACAAAACAAACAAGCAAAAACCAAAAAAACCCTCCCAAACAAACAAACAAAAACCAAAAAAACCCTCTATAACAATTTTAGAATTTTAAATTAAAATTACTGACTTTGTACTGGAACAGATTAGGTGTGCTCATATGGTCTGTTTTGTTCTGTTGACTCAGTTCTCCATGTCACTGATCTCTAACCAATCAATTGCAATAAACAGCTATGGATAAGAAGGAACAGGCTGGTAACAGCTTAAAATGCCACCACATTTCTGACCACAGTACCATAGTCTCTTCCCATCAACAAAAACTAATATCAGAACTGGTTTCTGTTGAATTACAAAAGAGGTCAGTGTACTTCATGCAAGAAACATGCATGTCTATGGTCTGCCTTCTCTTTTCCAGGGAATGTTACCAAGATCTGTTGTGTCTATTTCATTAAAGCTACAGTTTTTAAATGCCCAGTGGGTGTAAGATTAGTGTAACACAATTTCTCTCTGCAACTGTAATGTGCCTCTTTTTATGCTCCAATTGTCTGTCAGATTTCCCTTAAGACTGGTAGAAAAATGTCTGTCAAAACTTGGACATTCCTCAAAGTAAATGGTTCACATAAAAAATTTAATAATAATCAGGAGAATAGGTGGTGTGAACAACAACACTGCAGAATGAAAGCAAGATGTGAATATACCTCAAAAGCAAACTATAAGGGGGAAAAATGCATTGCACAAGAGTAAGTTAATCTGAAATTGCTAACTAACCCCACAAATCCTATGAAATACTCAGAAGTTGCAAATACAGTACTGGAAGTTTTCTGGTTAGGAATATATAAATAATAATATCTGTTCTCTTTTATATGTCTATCAAGTAATATCTAAAAATAATTCAATGAACTGCATTGTATGCAACCTGTAAACAAACAGCTGTATGTTATGGATGGGTAAATTAAGGACACATAAAAGCTCTAGTTTTAAGGTACGTTATGCATAAGAACATAACTCAGCTAGAATTTTTATTTGTTTATTTTTAGGAAGTTATCATTATACCTTGAACAAAGGTCCATATTCCTTATGTCTAATGTTATATTCTACAGAAAGACAGTGGCAGAAAGCAGAGGACTGGTGAACTCTCCGTGATAGTGTACACTGCTGAGCAGACAAATGCCTTCATTCTGCACTAGTTGGAATTTCCTAGAAGTGAAATTTTCTTCCTCATAGACATCAATTTCCTGTAGTGGGCTGGGAACTTTTAGATATCACTATCTAAAAGTCAGGGATACCAAGCCATAGAAGGCTCTAAGAAGAACTTGGGATCATGACTGGAAATTTGCACTCGTGTGGTTGTAAATCTGTAATCAACATCTTCATGTTTTTTTCAAATGATAGGTAATATCAGTTTTGACCAGCCATTCTTTCTTCAAGTTGGTCATGACTGTTAGTCATATTTAGTTCTTGGTAGTGATACTAGGTATGGAGTAGGCTTTTGGGGATTTGTTTTGTTCTGTTCTTTTTGTTTTTGAAGGAAATTTTAAATGGACCATTGGAATGAAGAAACTTTTTGTCAGTAAAGAGCATATAATAACTGTTCAATAAAAAATAATGTGTTGTTTGATTGAACTGCAATCAAAATGCTAAGAAGACATATGGTAATATAGGGGCTTATCTAGGTTGAATGAACAATGTTCCTTCCAGAATTAGAAGCTTACAGTTTCCTTAAGTATGGTGTTAAACCTAGGATTAGGGTAGGATTCAGGAATTAGACTTTGGCAACAGCAGATTCTAAAAGCAAGGTTTACAGCTGAAAGCTTTTGAGCAAGGGTGAAACATTCTGCAGGGTTTAGACTATAATCTTAGTTTTGGGTGAGTGTAGAAGTTTGGCAGTATGGGCAACTTATTTTATGGGCAATGAATGGATGCTAATCCTGCAGTTTGGATTAGAGGTAGGAATGGGAAGACAACACTTGAAGAACTTAATTCATTTCTACAATGTAGATGAGCACTGATGCAAACAAGGAAAGTAACCTCTGGTTCATTCTCGATTAAATACAGGGTTCTAAATTAAGATTAGATGCATCTGGTGTCACCTGAAGATCAAAAAATGGGTTTGTGGAATTTTTCAGACTGCGTGCAGGACTGCACTGCTGTGATTTTTCTTTAGTGTAACATCAACTCAAGTATCCACATATATCCACATCATCCTCTGAACTGGAGAAACCTGCCTGACAGCTGAAGTGAGTCCTGTGGTCCAGAGGAGTCATTATTGCCTCAACTTAAGCCCATTCCACTTTCACTAGCCAGAATTCAGACATAAAAATTTTTCTAGTCATATATTTGTAAGGAGAGAATAAGTTGCCAGAGAAAATATATTGAGATGGAAGTCTCATATCAACAGCTAAAATCAGAATCTGAACATGAGATTATTTCTATGATACTTACTGCCAAACAGTTACACTGAACAAGAACATTTTAAAATGTTGATTTCTATGCATACATGAATAAATGATACCCCATTTCTAAGATAAATGAATAAAATAATTATAAGGTAGGTGATAGAGGAAAATGCTTCAACACCAATAGGTTGGTAGTTATATAGGAAGGAAGGGAAGATATTCACAGGAGGTAAAGTCATTGTTTTCATGTTTCAGAAGACTTAACCTGACAACTGTATTCCGAAGATAGAGTCATATTTTTAATCTTCCAAATCTGAAGCCCTTAGCTCTTACTCAGCTTGTCTATATTCATACTTTTAAATAAAATGAGCCAGGACTGTTCTCTGATCTGAAGTCCAACTACTACATTATGGCCCATGTCGTTAAGGCTAAACTTGCTTCTTCCATAATAGCATGGTCTCATCTATATTGCCGATTGAGAAGAGCTGCTGGTCTGTGCTGTCCTTCAAATCATTCCTGGGTATTTTTTGGAAGAGGACAATTTGCTTGGGCTACAGGAATGCTAAGGAACATGCTAAGCATGCAGGACAAAGCCCTGTTTAGTTTAGTGTAAGAAGGCAGCTAATTTAGACTGTTTTTTCAGCTTACATATATTAGATAGGTTCTCCTTCAGAAGTAGGTGGTGGACTTCAAAACACGGTAAAAAAGGTGTAAAGTATGCCTGCAATCTGCAATGAAATGCTTTCAAATATCTTGACTTCACCATTTTTCCACTAGTCGTGTAAATTGGCTGCCTGTTCAGCACAGATTAATGTGGTGAATTATATCAAATGGAGCAGCAATTCTGTCACAAGAAAGCAGCCACTAGTTGCATATTTTATGACACTTTTTATGGATGTGTTCGGCAAGCTCTGGGAATTCATACTGGATAGATGCAGGAAGGGTACAGAAAACAGCTCCAGGAACCCGTGGAATAAATGTTCGAAACTGAAATACATGACAGCATGAAAGGCAACCCAAGAATGAAACCAGCCCTAAATTGCTGGAGGTGGCTGTTTTGTTCTCCCCACAATTATGGATTTTGTATTCCCATGGTTATCCTCACACTTCAAACTGCAGCCTTCAAGAAATCTGGAGTTCCTCTGTTCTTAGACAGCATCTGAATAGTATCACAATTTTGCATTTAGGTGTGATTTAAGCAAATAGCTTTTCAGGGAGTTGGTGAAGCGTTCCTAATCTGCTCTCAGGGAAGCTATGCACTGACTGCACAGGAAAACTAAAATTGATTCCCTTAACCTTGTAGCTGGTTCTTTTAGTGTCTTAGAACGAGTAACTGCATGATTTTTTGGATACTGTTGTCCATATTTTACTTGTCCTACTGAGAATTATGAGGTCCTAAACAACGTAAAACTTGATATCTTTCACTAACAAAGTGCATTGAGGGAAAATAAATTAGATGCCTGCCTTGGCAATAGCAAAGCAAATAATTTGCTATTCATACTGGACAGTTAACTATCTGCCCAAATTGCTAGTCGAGCCAAAATCTGTGGCTGTCTAGAATTAAGGGCATTGCTTGCCACTTTGCAACCATTCTTCTCTTACACATATCAACCATTAACTTATGATTTAAGATATAGAAACAACACTGACTAGTTGATGGCAGTAATGTACCACAACATAAACCCAAAACATTGGAGTCTTTCTCCAGCTGATGTTTTTATTCTATAGAGACTTGAATCAATATTTAATAAAATAGTTTGAAAAAGTGTGATAAACTATAACCATTAACTATACACAGACACTGTAACAGGTCTTTTAAAACTTCTAATTTATCAATACAGAAAAATTGCCAAAGGCCAAAAAGTTCTCCTTGGTTTCATGAGTAAAATTAATATAAAAATAATAAAAATACATCTTCAAAGATACGTTAAAAATCAGCTGACAATTCTGACTGTTATACTTCAAACAAGTACTTGCCTCTCTTCTACCATATCCTCATTGGCTTTAGCCTTAACTTGTTAAATCTTTTATATTCCCACATATTTTGTGACTGAACATACCACTGCGTTTCTGAAATCTTCTTTATCATAGAATCTGTATTCTAAATCAACTATTAGCAAAATACACTCAAGGTTAAAACTAGGCTGCGGGCTGTCTAATAGTTTTCTAGCATTTCTAGTAGAACTGCTAGAATAAAGATTAAATAGATCTTTATTAGCCATTAGGCTATATCCTGCCTTATTCTTTAGTTAACAAGAAATAATATAACAACTGTCCGAACAATGAAAAAAAATGTCAAGAGCAGTATCTGGCTACACTTAGATGTTGATTAATTTAAACTGTAAAACACCGAAATCATACAGAGTTATCACTTTCAGTTCCTGTTTTACTAGCTTCTGTGAAAATATAAAGTGTTTTAAAATAATCATGTGCATTATGGAAGACTGGGATCTTGGTATGTTGAATATCCTGGACTGTGGCTATGACAATCCAGTCCACAACAATTTTCTATCATTGAAAAATGTTTAAATATAAAAAACTACTAATGAAAACTCAGATGCACTAATTATATTTCTTTGTTTATATTACATTAACCTCTCAGAGTCCCAGAAAGACTTCAACTGTCATGTAATAAGTTCTATATGAACAAATCAAGGCAACAGTGCCTGTCCCAGAGACCTTTTCACTCTTGTACACTAGTTGACTGCTGCCTCTGTAAGAAACCTCCCAAAAAAAACAGGAATAAAAAAATCTGTCAAGGTTTTATGTTGTCACAGTATTTTAATCTGCAGCATTTATATGTGGTTATTACTGGTACTAATCATATTTTTTCCGCCTCTAAAATCTTAGACATCTCATAATGCTGAGAAGGAACAATCTGTGCACAAATGAAGCTGGGATTGGATTATGGTCCAGCTTTGAAAATTACAGGGTCTGAAACCTTCATTTACACAGAAACACTCTGGGCATGTGGAGTCAGGCATCAATTCACATTATTCTCATTGTAGGATCAGGATCTTATCACAGGCATGATTAGATATAATTGATTCTCTTCTTTCCTTTCCTGGCTGCTTTAACTGCTATTTCTTTGCTAAAGAATTGAGCAGAACTCTCATTTTGGCAAACAGCTGGTGGGTCAACATTAAGGGAAAAACAAACAGTCATTAAAGTCAAAGCTTTATTGTTGTTAAAGAAAAAATTCTAATATTATAAAATAAACTTTTTTGAGAAATAGCTAAAATTGATATTTAAATGTCCTAATTTTCAAAAGTTTGTGAATCTGGAATTTAAAAAAAAAAATCAAAATAAAATAATCTAAATTTAAATAAAATTGAAATAAAAACATTGAGTTTTTAAGTTTTTAGATCAACTACAAGAATTGGAAATATAAAGGAAAAATTTCAAGATATTTCTAAATTAATAATATTAATTTATTTCCTTCAAGTATCTTAGCAAAAATTCTTCTTGAAAGAAACTACTGCTGTGATATTACACCACAACTAAAAGTATAAAGAAGAGCTTGTAATTTCAAGTACTAGATATGAAACATGCTTAAATCTAAAGGAAATATTTTATTACTTTAAGTGAACTTCACATGTACTAAAGATATGCGTTATTGACATGCCTTCCACATTTTTTCATGCATTTTCTCTATATCAGAAGCAGAACTGTCTAAATATTTAATGCATAAAAAGTGTGAGAAAACATGTATGTTTATTTTAATATACATTAGAAAAGGTAAAAACACACAGCCTTTATACAAAATTCACCTGCAGCCCAAGACCCGATGAGGTTCACATGGTGTTACCGCATGTAGAGTCCCATTTTCCATAGAGACTGGTATTCTGTGTTGAACAATATTCTCTAATGATTTGCCAAATCACCTAATGGCAAGTAACTTTCTCAGTACACATCTCTTAAGACAACAACTATCCAAATCACATGACACAGAAAAGACCTTAGACTGGCCTAACCACAGAAGGTAGTTATCTCATATTAGAAAACAAGGGGTTTTCCAACCACTAGAAGTCAAAGAAGTAAAAAAAAAAATACAAACAGTGAAATGTAAAATGAGTGTTACCAGGCTGTATGTTTAAAAAGGTGCATCCTAGCATGACCCAAAGCTGACTACACTCAACCAAATTCACCTTCCATACCACTCCAGTCACAAAAATTAAGTACATTCACTGCTTGAATAACGTGTTGATAAACTTCAGTCAGGAACTTCTCATGAAAAATTTAAACATTAAATCACCCCAAAAGTGTTTAATGCCATCTGGTGCATTTATTAAACTATTAACAATGATTTTGATTTTCATAAAACACAGGAATATGTAAATGGTTTCCACAATCAATAAAATCAATGAAAATATACTGAGGTGTTCTGAATAACAAGTTCAGTTTTTGAATTACTTACACAATTTATTTTCTTAGCTGTTCTTCATTACTTGCTATATCTGAGCCACCTTTTGAGATCATTTCAAGATTTACTGATGATCAGCAAATTATAGTAATCTAGCTAACAAGATGAAAAAAATATAATAAACCTCCATGCAAGCAGAAACATGTAACTATTACGCCAAGCAGAGCTCAAAAAATGAACCTGCTACTGGAAAGTATTGAGCAAGTGTTCTCAGAGAAAGTACAACGCCCCTGAATATTTTCAGAACAGTCAATCCATTAAAACACAAAACCAGCATCAGCTATCTCCCTTATCGTTTTAACAACTGCTTTACGTACCAGTTATACAGATGGAAAACAGATTTTCTGGAAACTTGTGAAATGACATGATAGATATCATTTTGTGTATCCTTTCCATCTAACATTCCTCTGTGGGGAACTGAAAGGTAGAAATGAAACTGTGCTGACTGTGTTTCCCCACACATCCTTCACAGCAAAGAAATGCTTTTGATGCATTTGAAAAATTATCATAAATTTCACAGAACTATTAAACTGTTAAATCGTTAACCATTAAGACCAATTTAATCTCTATATTGTGTCCAGATTGTAAAGCTAATTGGGAACAGAAAAAAATGAGGATGCCAGGTAATATATTATATTAATACTTCTTTCTCAATAATGAAATGAGAGTGGGGTGGGAAGCAGGGGAAGAAAGAGACAGGAATAAGAGAAAAATATCATGGTAGTGAAATAGCCCAATATTTTCAAATGCAAAAGCTTGACACTGTGATAATGTCTTTGTGAGAAGTTGAGATCTCTAGGACATCAGTTAGGAAGACATCAATGATCAACCTACAGGCTTAATTGTCCCCTTTTGGTTTTACTTGTCATCTCAGATTTGCTTTACAATGGTCATCTCAGAAGTAACAGCCTGAAAAGATGATCTCAGCTCATCGCTTACAATTTAGTTTGCCGTACAGTCCACCCAGAAACTAATAGAAATAAGTGGATCAAGACTCATTCCTTTAGTGTATAGAACATACATGTCAAAGAGCGGACTTCAACATCAGTAGATTTAAGCTGTTTTAAAAGAAGGCAAAGACTATACACCAAAAGTTATTTACCTTTTCAAGGCATAGTTGTTTGAATTCACGATCTATTGTGGGTCACATTTCTGCTGTATGAAACTTAAAACAGAAGTGTTAAAAACAATTATTTGAAAAAAAAAAAAGTCTAAATATATTTTAACAGGATTAAACAGAGATAAATAACTAAAATGCAATTGACTTGACATATGCATCAAAACTTTTTACACAGTAGTAACTTGTAGCCTTTAATCATTAGGATCAGGTTACCCAGTGCATACTTCAACAAAGCAAAACATGAGAGGAGAGACCCTGATAGAGCTCGGACTACTCAGCCTGGAGAAGGGAAGACTCAGGGGGATTTTATTTGTTTGTATGAATACCTGATGGGGAGAATGAAGAAAAAGGAGCTAGTGGTGCCCGGTGACAGGGTGAGAGTCAATGGAGAAAAACTGAGATTCAGGAAATTCAATTTAAACATAAGAAGATAAGAAGAGA